>NC_056744.1:886280616-886513116 GCF_019279795.1 Protopterus annectens | reverse complement strand
CCCTTATGAGGCAAACATTCATCCTGTCAGTTACACAAAAGGGCTTCAGCCTAGATCATAAGCCCCAATTAGAAATAAACATCTGCGCTCCTGCTTGTGTACAACAGCTCATTAAAACTCATCAGTGCAATTGATTCAGAGAGAAATGGTAAAAAGTAGTTTCAGTAGAACATTAACCAGTTCAAAAAAGTATATATTTTATAACTATATGTCTAAACCACAATGCTCATGTAAATATCTTATGTGTAGTATGTTAGCAGTTGTTATGGAGCTTTTCTCCCCAGGCGCCACTGAAAACAGACAGCTCTGTCCAGTCGGACCTCCCCGGTAAACAAATGTAAAATAAAATAAATAAATAAAATAAAATATACTTTAAACTTAGTGGAATCACAGTCTCTGAGTTTTGTACTACTTAGGGTACTAACTACCTGTGCACTTATGGCTACATTACTTTATTGCAGCTGACAATTTTACAGCATTCTTTACACTGGTATATATACGTAAATACTTTTGAAGTTTATGACATTGTGCCAGCCATCTTACTTTGAAATAAATGTTAAAGTATGGAGATTAACTGAATTGTACACAGAAGACATATTAGCACAATACTAATCACTATATCATCATATGCACTTATTATTACATATTGATTAAACATTATAGTTTCTCAGTATATTATGTGAATGATGTTACACCCTGTGTTGTGCACTGTGTCGTTGGCACTGGTCAGGGTGAAATGGGGCCTTGCACTAGTCCACCTATTCACTTAACAAGTAAATAGATAAATTACAATTTTTAGGCAGCTGCTGCAGCACGATTTTAGTTAGAATAGTACATACAGACCCATTAGACTTTTCTGCATGTCCTGAGTTCCCTTATTCATGAAGAGTGAATGCTGCACTGAGGGGGAGACTACAGAGGATTACATGCATTATTTCTCTTAAAGGTAATGAAGCAGGGGAGCTTGCCATCCAGATATATATCTGAAAATTTACATGACTAATAAGTTCATAGGTATATACTAGGCTAACGTCCACCAGTGCTTTTATAGGCCTACCTGTGCAACCTAACCGAATTGAGTCCTGTGTATTGTGGGCATTTATTAAGAATGTGTATGTTAATTAGGAAGTTTCTATAGGGTATGTGGGTGTGGGTATATTAGTTTGGGCATTACTGTCTGCCTCTGTCTATCAGAAACATGGGGCCAGACCCGGGGTGAATTTCCAATTTTCTATCCATTGGTTAAGGTTACACTTAAATAGGATTAGAGATGGACTCTGCTTCACATGAACAGGGCATAGCGATCCTCCGAGACCCATATTGGTTGCACCAATATGTCTTATTTTTGTTACAAGCAAATTTTAAATCCTTGTATTTAGTGGTTCTGATGCTGTTTGTCTTGCAGATGTGCAAAAGCTGCATCAGAGCTGGATCCAAAGATGTCTTGCATGTCAAGCATAGATTACCTTTCAGTAATCTGTAGGAGACCATATACAGAGGTAAGGCTTTAAAGCGATTTGTATAGAACAATGTGTTTATACTGTGGAACCTTTGTGGTTATTCCAACTGTTGCACGTCTGGTCAGGTACATGCTGAAGAGAGCATTATACTCAATGATCAGTTTGATGAGGGCTGAATAAAATGGCATTATGACTTCTTTAGACCTGGATGCCATCCCCTTCATTATAAGATGGGCAGCATGGAATGATTTTCTTATTACCTTGGCCACATTTTCGGTCAAAGGCCAGATTACTGTCTATGTGTGTTCCCAGATCCCTGACTACCAGGTCAACTCTTCAGGATGTCTTATCAATGAAGGAATTAGCCTAGGTGGCAGTTTTCTAAAAAAGCTCTAGCATGCATTTCTTGGCACTGAGTTTTAATCCATGACTTTAGCACCAGTCATTTGGCTGTGTTAGGCCCTCTTGTAAGATGTTTGTTTCTTAGGGGGTACTAATGATAACTCCCAAACTGTCAACTTGGTCAGTCAAAGGTCCTTGACATTAGCCTTTACCTCTGAGAACTAGCTGACAAATGAGGGGTCCAAGCATGGAACCCTGAGGTACCCTTCTGGTGACTGGTCTCTTAGTGAAGGTGGGTCCTGTCTGTGAGTTATGTAGGGGTTTATGCCCAACCCCCAGTTTGGTGAGATTGTCAAATATACACAAGTGGGGTATTGTATTCAGGTTGGTGGTATGCACTGTTTTCCCTTATCCATTACCTTGGAGACCTTCTCAAAGAAGTCCACCATGTTTAGTGGCATGACTTTCTCTTGACAAAGCCAAACTGAGGTGGGTCCAGTGTCTGAAGGTTGCCTATGTCTTTGTTGATCATTTCCATGATGATTAATTTCATGGCTTTGCATATTAGATTAGTCAGACTAATATGTCTGTAGTTTCCTGGGTCACTTGGTGGTTCAACCCTTGTGAAGTGGGATAACCATTGCAGACCTCCATTCTCATGTGACAAAGCCTGTTTTGAGACTATAGTTGAAAAATGATTCAAGTGATCCTGCTAGGCCATGTTTCAAGCTATTTTGGAGGCATCCCTTGATACTCTTGGGACCAATTGAGGTTATATTCTTGGTCTTAGTGAGTTATTCTAGTAGGTAGGCTAATCACTCTAAAAAAGTTATTATATGAAAAGGGAAGGAGGAGGCTTTTTTTGTTTGTTTTTGATATGACAGAGTTACAACCGTACAGGAGAGCTGTTGTTATTGTACAGTGCTGCTGTTCCATACGATGAAAATAGTTAGGACACCATTACATACTGGCGGGTATTGCAGACAGTTAAAAATGCTGTAGATATAGCAGTGATTAAAGTGATCAGGAATGCACAGGAGCATGGTTTCTCTACTTCTTCTATAGCAAAAACTGAGTTCCTGCAATTCTTTCTACAGGCATTTGAAATGAAATTCTTAAACCCCTTAAAATAGTTTCTGAAGCTTTAAACATTGTATAGCAAAGTTGCTTCTATTTCAGTGTTAATAACTGTGTCCTTTTATTACTATGTTAAACTCTGTTGCAAACAATATGATTAAGAAACATGTTGTTTAAAAAAATATCTAACAGACTAAAAGTAGCTGTTTGCATCAGAAAATGAGGCTTACATTTAAAAGTTCCTTTAACTACTTAGTATCTCTAAGTAATAGCTATGTATCGATTCAGTAATTCTCAGAATATAACTTTTCATAAGACATTTGTTAAAGTTGTTACTTCTTAGATACCATTTGCAGAACTGCATATGTGGGAAAAGAGGTACTAAGAATAATGTCATTGTAAGAAAAAAATTGTTCTAACATGATTTTATCACATTGTTACATTACTGCTTGTTCTATTTATTTAGAATATTATGAGAGTTTAGTAGAAGTAAGAGTTGTAAAGTCAGAGATGTTACACGCTCCTTTATATATGCAGATTTGTTACAGACAATATGTTACAGAACAAGTTATTAATATAAGACAATATGAATACATTGCAAGTGGACTGGAACAATAACCATTAATGAGAAATGAGTTAAAATTATACAATCTCAAACACATTAGACAGGTGTTAACTATCTAATATTTACAATGTTATATACAGCTTGCTTTCAGATTTACATAAATGCAGCTCCTGCTTTATGCTTGCACAGTTGCAGTAATATGTAATTAGCTCTACTACGCCAGCATAATTTTACCACATAGTTGTGCTATCTGAAGTCTGTACAACCTTTTGAAGTCATCTCAGCCTTTGTAGATCTGTAAATGAGGCACTAATAGTAATGTTTTAGTATGTCAGAATCAAAAAAGGGGATGGACTCTGAACAGATTTATGACTGCATCTTGGACAGAGTAGAACACACGTAAGATTTAAGCAAACATTCATTGTGTAACAGGCAGTCTCCTTCAATAAGCACTGTGCACTGTGCAGTGATGTTCACACTGGGGTGAGAGAGTAAAATGACAGACATCACTAGGTACTGTTGAAGTATAGTCATGTTTTCAGAATGATAAGATTTTATGAGGCTAAAGCTTATACATAATCTGGGTTGGGATGACTCCTTTAGATGTGGTCTTTCCAAAATAATCACACTAGAATGTAGAGATTTTCCCTTTTCTGCAAGCTGTGTTGATATTTTTCCTTCGATATATCAGTATACAACTAGAATGGTAACCCAGTGTTGAAGAGCAGTTGCATGTATTTAGCAATGTTTAAACTTTCCATAGTGGCCCCATCTGATTATTTTAACTTCCAGTTTTCAGGGACATCAAGTAGTCTTATTGTGGTATCAAACATCCTACAGTTTGATTTAGTACAATTTAGCACACTATAGAGAGAGCATTATTCATAATATATATATCAGGTGAAACCGATCATTCTTAAATGAGGTATACAAACTGACTGGCACCATATATTAAAGTCATCTGGGCAGATTAAAGCTTTAAGGCTCAGTTTGTAAGAATGGAGGGATTTTGTAAATATTGAAAAAGCAGGATTACTGAAAAATAGCCCTGAGGGATAAGAAACTGCCTACTTAACAGTGCTTTTTAAGCAATGCCAGCACCTACTGGAGAGAGAAGTGCAAAGCATGTAGTAGTGTATGGCCCAATTACGTGAAATCTCATGTCTGCAAGGCAGCTTTCACTGAGCATGTGTGGAGCAATGCCAGCTCCTACTGGAGAGAGAAGTGCAAAGCATGTAGTGTATGGCCCAGTGACATGAAATCTCATGTCTGCAAGGCAACTTTCACTGAGCATGTGTGGAGCAATGCCAGCTCCTACTGGAGAGAAAAGTGCAAAGCATGTAGTGTATGGCCCAATTACGTGAAATCTCATGTCTGCAAGGCAGCTTTCACTGAGCATGTGTGGAGCAATGCCAGCTCCTACTGGAGAGAGAAGTGCAAAGCATGTAGTGTATGGCCCAGTGACATGAAATCTCATGTCTGCAAGGCAACTTTCACTGAGCATGTGTGGAGCAATGCCAGCTCCTACTGGAGAGAAAAGTGCAAAGCATGTAGTGTATGGCCCAATTACGTGAAATCTCATGTCTGCAAGGCAGCTTTCACTGAACATGTGTGGAGCAATGCCAGCTCCTACTGGAGAGAGAAGTGCAAAGCATGTAGTGTATGGCCCAATGATGTGAAATCTCATGTCTGCAAGGCATCTTTCACTGAGCATGCATGGAGCAATGCCACCTCCTACTGGAGAGAGAAGTGCAAAGCATGTAGTGTATGGCCCAGTTATGTGAAATCTCATGTCTGCAAGGCAACTTTCACTGAGCATGTATGGGTCATAGCCGGCCTTAGGCATAGGCCAACTAGGCGGCTGCCTAGGGCGCCGCTCTAGTACAGGTGCTTTTCCATTATTTATTTGGTGTAGGTAGACCAGGATGGAGGCACCGGATGGTGTGGTGGGGGGCACCATGGAGCCCTTTTGCCTAGGGCACCAATTCACCTAAGGCTGCTCTTGTATGGAATACATATACTCATCGGAGATAGCACATCTGTAAGTGTGCATATCACCTGCCAAGGGAGGGTTAATGCCAGAAAAGTAGAAAGGTTCCACATGTAGTACTGAGAAATTGTTTTGTTGATGCGCAACAATAATGTTCATTTGCTGTGATGATTGCTAAGTCTGATGGATCAGTTGTGTAGATATCACTTTTCCGTAGTATAGGATGTTATTAGTATCTACCTGCAAGTGTTACTATGTTTCCAAAACTGTTTAAGCTGACCTACACCATTTAAGGCTCAGTATGTAAGAATGGAGGAATTTTGTAAATATTGAAAAAGCAGGATTATGTAGAACAGACTTGATGTAGTCTGGAATGCTATACCAGTTTTTCCAGCAGGATAAATTAGTGTCATACAGTTTCTTAAAGGCTTTAAGTCTGTCTGTTAACTAAATCTGTGTGCTTCCTCTGTGTCTAATAGTTTTAAGGCTAAGTGGGAGTTAAAAAGGGGTGATATGATTACATAAAAATTTGATATGGTCACAGCTGGATTGCCTTTATTTAAATGGGTAGCTATTTGATAGCAGAAACTGGTATGGTTTTATGAGGTTATTATTGTTATGCGTGGGGGTTAATCGCTTGCAACACCAATTGAAGGGTATGTGACAATGGACACTGATGATGATTATGATGATGGTGATGATGATCAGATGTGTAATGAGGGATTGAAACTTGTCACTATACTTAGACAAAACTAAATCTGGGAGGCTGTGGTTACGTGTTAAGAGATAGGTTTATAGGTTCATGAACTGATTAATTACATTTATCTGACTTAAGCAAAGAGAGAATATTATTTTTATGTGATCTAATGACATTCGTGTCACAGCCACATACAAGAATATGACTGTATGATTTAGAATTTCTTTGAGACATGTAATTAATACCTTATGATTTCAGAGTTGCTGGATATACGAAACACCAATTATTATTTTATTAAACGTATTCAAAAGATGGATCCTATTAATTAAATTAGTATCAGAGAAGACTTGTAAATGAAATACTAAGTGTGATTTGTAAATTAATAGGACATCCCCATCTGGGTTTTTGTTAGGACTATCAGTTCTTGTATGGCTATTACTTTTATGGACGTAAAATGAAAATTATATATTTGATTAGAATATTTTCAAATGTTTGGTTAAAGATGATGATTGTTTTATTCAGAGGTAATAACTGAGTGAATTGCAACTGATTTAGTTTTTTTTTTTTTTTTTTTATCAAACACAGTGCAGGTACTCAATTTGTGAATGTTAGCTTGGTTTCAGAAAGCAGAGGTAGGGCCATGCTCAGCTGAGTCTCACAGTATGCCTGTTATTGTGACATGGAGAGGAATGTATGTTATAATCTAATCCAAAATGCTTTCTTCACATGTGAATCAGTCTGTTCTAGCAGGTTATAATATAGTTTGGGTAAGGCCAAAAATGTTGATAGGAGCATAATATTTTAAGTACATATCAGAGAGATTGTTTTAGTCAGTTTATGATGATTATGATGATGTCTCTAGCAATATTAACTTGTATTTCATGTATATAGAAACACAGTGTGCATCCACACTGCTATTTAAGTATTATATTCAATGTCAAAATGTAACTGCTAGTGAGTTAGGACAGAAAATGATACTCAAACATTTCTCAACAAATTACAGTGGGGCAAGATACGGTAACTATACACACAAATGTGCAATGTCTCATAAAGGAACAACAGCCTTAACACTATGCAAAATATCACAAACAGAGAGACAGTACAGAAACATCAACAAAAGTACTGGCACCATTTGCCAGATGAATGAAGAGCTTGTCTCATCACACACTATTACCAAATTGTATTTGTAGCAATCTGAAGCTGTGGAGTTCAGCTTGGGTCTGGACTTATATCAACAAGAGCAACAACACTGCTTGACAGATAAATGTAGATCTTGTACCGCAGCACTCTACTACTAAATAGTTTCAAACTGTAGAGTTCAACTTGTGGGTGGTCTCAGGTCAGAGCAGCAGCTCTCTGTATCATGGCACACATATGTACCTTCCTACAATCAAACTACATTATACAGCAGTATTATGAACATAACTTTCTTGATTGTTGCCAAATATAAACTCTTACACACTCCAAAATTTAGAAAAACATCATTTGGCACAAAAAATCAACTTTATTAGAAAACAGAAATAATGTGTAAAAAACAAAATGAGCTAGTGCCTTGGCATATGTCTTCGAGGTTCAAATGTTTTAAACACAGTAAAGCACTTAAATAGTTCATCAATTAGAAAATAACTAAGTAGAACAATAGGACAACAGAATGTACCAGAATGCATATGAATTTAAAAGAAAACATAAAGCAAAAATGATTCAGTTGAAATAAATGAGATCATAGAATAACAATAATAATAATAATAATAATAATAATAACAATAAGCCAGTTGAATACAAAAATACACATATCCTAACTTCTATGAAATGAGATCCCAAGATACTTCCAAAGCTGTTATATTAAATATTTCATAAGTAATTAATTATTAAGGTCATTCAGTTGCAAAGTATCATAGGTGAAAATAAACCAAGCCTCCTTCTATAATAGCATATCAGAAGGATCTAATATAAATCAGAACACGTCAACACATACATTAAAAAGAATCTCAATAAATCTGAATCACTCTTATAATAGTTGAAAAAATGTGATGTTACAGGGCTGGTAGGAGAATTATTTTTGACATCTCGGATAACTTTTCTAAATTTTCTACAATGCAGCTACCCTTGCAGTTTGCTTTAAATACTGGAGGTGACAAATAAAGGATGATTAAGGGGAGTAATCCTGAGAATTCAGCTTCTTCCATAACGGAGGTTGAATACTGAAATTCCAAAATAAGCCAAAATGCCTAAGTATGCTGACTGCAATCATTTTGTATTGTTGTTCTTGTTGTTAATTCCAATCAGACCTCCCGACCATACCGAATTACTTGGTTTTTACTGAGTTTTGGGGTCAAAATAAAGGGGTGCCACGATTCCCGAGTGGCACCCCTTCATTTCAGATTTTTTTGCTTTCTTTTTTTATGTTTTGAATTTTCGCGCTGTCAGAGCTGACGTCATCACATGCACGATGATGTCAGTTCCGTCAGCACTACCAGCCAGTCAGAATTGAGCTCAAGGAGCTCACATCATTATTTCCGGCTGGCTGTGAGCGGGCAGGAAATGGGAATTAAACAGCAGCAGCACTAATGCTGCCGAGAATGGGCTGGCTAAGGCTTTACTTTACTTTTTTAAACTGCTATGCTGAGAATGGGCTGGCAACTGGCGTTACTTTATTTTTGCACATTTCTGCCGAGTCGGTGCCGACGTAAACGGACTTTGGGCTGCAGGCTGAGAGAACGGGTGAAGCAAGGCAAGGCATTAGGTAAGGAAACAAAGTGTGTGTGTGTGTGTGTGTGTGTGTGTGTGTGTGTGTGTGTGTGTGTGTGTATGTGTGTGTGTGTGTGTGTGTGTGTGTGTGTGTGTGTGTGGCTGGATATTCACTTATTGTCAGGTATGATGCCTAAACATTACAGTTGTGCATGTGTGGTGCGGGTGAGTGCACGCAGTTATGAGTGTGTATATTCATGTAGTACGACCATATTTAGCTAGTATGAAATGTTGTGCCAGTATAAACTTTCTCACAGATAGAAAAGAATGTAATGTGTAAAATGATAAAAATAAGGGATGAGAAACATATATGCTTTGAAGAGAAATGCTGCTAATTAACTGTCACAGAAGCTGGTAGGGCTTGCATAAATATACACAAAGTAATTTAAAGAACAGAGGCAGGCAAGAAAGGAGCTATGAAAGCAATCATAGCCTGGCTGCTTCATGCATTCAGTAATTGAGAAAGCACTGCTAGAAATACCTTGGTCTAGAGATTACATTTGGGGTTTCATTCCAATATGCTTTTCCTGTTTTTAATAGTTGAATGTTTTTATTATCTGTTTTCCAGAAGGAGCAAAAAAACTGTTTATAAATTAGAAATGTTGTGCCTCGATAATCACAGATACATCAGCAGTAGTTACATTCCAGATGTAGTGTCATGCTTCCAGGAATCGCATGTACGCAGAAGTGCTGACAACTCTAAACAGATTAATGAATCCAGTTTAAATTCTATTTAAAACCGAAAAGGAACGCCGCATTCTTTAATTCCTTTACATATAATAGGACCGTTTAGTTCATTAGTAGTCAAACATTTTAGGTTTTCTGCTAGAGGAACTTTTCTTTTTCCATCTCCAGGCAAGACAAATATGAAAAGATGAGTTAAGCTACACACCACAGACAAATGCTCCAGAGTCCAGACATAAACAGCTCAATACAGAATATGTGCTGTAAATGAGATCTGAACTCCAGCTTTTGTGAGCATGGAGATATTTTACATGTTCATTGTTCTATTTCCTCTTCCTTATTGATTTAGAGATTTTTCTTGAAGATTTAAATATACCTATATTTCTGTTGGAAAATAAAACTGTCATAATTCCTAAAGCATTTTCCTAATATTCAGATTTATTTAAACAGCTGTTTTGTTATTCATTAATTTTTTTTTAGTTTGCCTTTACTTACACTACAAATTGAGGTGTTTAATTGGATATACCGACATATAGGAATTATAGGAAATATGTGATTAATTTTTTTTTTTTTTAAACTGTAATTGTTAATATACTTCTCAGAAGCAGATAATGACACAATGTCTTAAAATAGTAACAAACTAGAATCACACTGAATGTCCTCCTGCCTTCTTCAGATACATGTACACAAACAAAAGCACATGGTAGTGTGTGACTGCGGACCATTTCATTCCCAGCCCATTTCAATGAAATTGTCAACATGCATGGAATTGCTTAGCTACATATACACATGCACAATCACAAAACTCACCAAAATGGCTCCCTGTAAGTTTTTTAAGCAAATGTACATGCTACTAGTGGGTATATTTAAAAACAATGATTCCATAATTCCTTACGTCATTGTCTTTATAATTATTTATAGTTTGGGTGTGGAAGCAGACTTTTATGATGGAAATGTTCTGAACTGGTCAGTTTTATAATTATTGGTTCATGCATTTTCTTTCATTGCCTACAGTACAGCCTACTGTAAAAATGTTCATTCAAACAATAAATTTAAAATGTGCTCTGTCTAGCATGTGTGCTGTATTATACAAGGACTATAACTTAAAGTCAAGAAGGTGTATCAAAGAAAAGAACGCATCATGTATGTTTCTTGTTTTGTGTGCAAGGAGCCAATAATTTGAAAACAGCCCAAAGGTAATCTTTATCCACCACTGGCCAGATGCATTTTCTTTGGATGTGGTACGAGTTTTAATGCTGTTTTGATGAATGTGAGTTTCAAGGGCGGAGAAGTATTAATGCCAAGTCTGATTTCATTGTGAGACAGTATTGCTTTGTTTATCAGATGTCTATTAGTGTTTGTGCATTGATGTGCTGCAAAATGTAAAAATAAAATCCAAATAATCATTGTAGGAGTAAAGCAGTATGCATGTACACAGTAGTGCTTATGGTAAATGGGGCGAAATAGCCAGGTAATGGGATATTGGAATGGCTGCAGGGGGACTCTGGTGCCATATTTTGGTTGTCTGTTCTTCAGTTTGTGTTTGAAAGTTGGTATCCCACAATTCCATTGGAGTGGGTGGGGTTATGTAACTATGTATGCAAATTAGATGTTAATCAGCGTGCAGATTTGTACCAATTTTTCATGTGCCTTGTCCAGATTTTTAATATTTCCAGGTTGAGAGGTATGATTTTGATTTCTTTTCATTTGAGATTATAACTTCCCTAGCATACTTTGCATTGCATGACATATGCATTTATTTGACTTGCTAATTCATTTATTTTAGACAAGTTCAGTACACTTTGCTCATGTTGTTGATATAGGCACAATATATGCCTACAATTAGCCTTTAATCATAAGACCATAATGTCATTATCACAGGTTAATATATGTATATAGATATATGTATGTGTGTGTGTATGTATATGGATACACTAGACAATCTCGAAATACTGAAATGTCAAATTTCAGTATTTCAAGACTGAATAGTTGAAAGTGCAGTTACGCAAAACTGCACTATGTCGAATGCAGAAATGTTGAATCCGCTATTGTGGTGTCGCATTTGTGATGTAAGGTGCAGTTTGTAGATTTATCTAGGGTTTCAGGTAAGTGGTGTTTGTGTAAGGGTATTGGGTAGTGATTTTAGTGAGTGTGAGTGTGCGTAGTGGTGTTTTTTGTGTGTTTATGTGTTTAGTGCAACCTCAGAGTTAGTATATATAAGTTGGGGGGTGTGGCGGGAGCAGCCCCACACATGGGGGGTGCATGGAGGCTTGCCCCTGTGCTTAAAGGTAGGGTAGGTGTGTTTGTGTGTTATGTTGTGTTTGTGTGTGTTATTTTGTTTGTTTTAATGTAATTAGGTAGGTGTATGTGTATGTGTGCGTGTTTATGTGCTGGTTTGTTTGTGTGTGTGTGTGTGTGTGTGTGTGTGTGTGTGTGTGTGTGTGTGTGTGTGTGTGTGTGTGTGTGTGTGTGTAGTCGTGATTGTGCTTTTCGCGGTTTTGGGTTTTCAGGTATGTGGGTTTTCTACTCTTCAGTCTCGAGATACTGAAATTTGACATTTCAGTATTTTGAGATTGTTAGTGAATCCGTGTATATGCATGTATGTATTCATACATTGGAGTCATGACCTTTATCAAATGTTGGTTTGGTTGATATCTATTTAGCTGAATCTGGTCAGCTAAGCAGATGGTTGACAAGCATGCAAGATCGTAGAGTTATTGGGGTTGGGCAATGTTTTTATCTGATATTGTAAGATATATAAATAGCAAGGAAGTGAAGGGCTGCAGGAGGGCTTGTCCCCCTACAAAAAGTGATGTTTTTTAATGTTGTATGCACTAATTTTATTGCTCATTGCACGTGTAGTAATGTGATGGTGTTTGCAGTTTCAACAATTTTTTGTCAACATTGTGAACATCAACATCTGGGTTGTTTGATTATTTTAAATAGACTCATAAATTTTATTTGCGTATACATATATATATATATATATATATATATATATATATATATATATATATATATAAATATATATATATATGTGTGTGTGTGTGTACACACATATATATATATATATATATATATATATATATATATATATATATATATGGGTCCCCTAAAGAAGACCGACAGCTCACAGCACCAACACCCACATCGCCGACACCAAAAGCCCGACACACAAAATAACAACAATGGGGAAACGGTAAGTCTCCATAGTGCAGAATGGAAATATTTCCATTCCTGCACTGTAGTGCGATCTTGGAGTTGGTATATTAAAGTTACGGGGGATGTGGGGGGCAGAGCCCCCCATGGGGTTGCATAGCCCCCCAGCTAGCAGAAAAAAAGAAATGTTATTTTCCTTATTTCTGCAGTAGCGCTGTTGTCGGTATTTTGTGTGTTGGGCTTTTGGTGTCGTGATGTGGGTGTCGGTGTTGTGAGCTGTCGGTCTTCTGTATGGGATCCGTATATATATATATATATATATATATATATATATATACACACACACACACACACACACACACACACACACACACACACACACACACACACACACACACACACACACACACACACTACTAATTCATAACAAAAGTATTTCCTAACTCTTCTCATAGCTAAAAGTGAAAGCATGTAGAGCAGAGTGTGTGATGTGCATTTCAAATTGAGGGCACGTGCGTATAAATAGGTTCATAGGTTCATACTAGGCTATCTGCCCAAGGGCATTTATAAGCCTAGCCCATAGTTATGTGGCTTTCGCCACCCCTTTAGTTTGAATAAAACTATGCCTATTATTTTGCTGTGCCTCTGTCAAGCAGCGACACTGAAGTAATCCCTGGGGTATATCTGTGAGGACGTGCAGGCAGCAGTGCCATCTTGAGTGAACAGCTAGACTGTTAACATGTATGAGTGCAGTAGTCTGTTTATAAGTTTATTTAAGTTACTAAGCCTCAATGCAAAGAGTTAATTTTGTCAAGTAATGATTGATCCCAAATCTTCACTGCTGACTATATTCAGTATGGCATTTGGTAGATACAAATTTCTCAGAATACCTTTTGGAATAAATTCTGCCAGTGAAGTTTTTCAGCGTGCAATGGAGCAAGTTTTTTCGTGTGCTATAATAGTAGATAACTAATCATCAATCTCTAGTCATTATTTTAAAGAAGCCTATACATACAGCTCCAGTAAGACTACAAAGAATGATGCTTAGATTGCAAAAGTACAACTTCAAAATGGTCTATATAAAAAACAAACTTCTTTATCTGGCTGATACCTTATCCAGATCACCCAGAAATACCACAGAAAAGCTTGATGCAGAGAATTTTGACTTCAATGTCATGGAAGTGCATAATTTTTCTACCACAAGACTTGATGAGCTAAGAGATCATACAAGGACTGATCCAATTTTGCAAAAGCTCAACCACTTCATCAACGTTACATGGCTATTAAAGTAATCTTGTGTACCAACATAAGTGCAACCTTATTTTCCTTACAGAGATGAGATGCTGATGGAAGAGGGTATCATTTTCAAAGGTCCTAAAGTTGTCATCCCTACTTCCTTACAACATGAGTACATCCAGATTTTGCATCGTGGCAACCCAGGTTTCGAAGCTATGAAAAGAAGGGCGAGAAGACTAGTATTTTGGCCTTCTCTGTCAAAAGATATCGATAAAGTACTTTCATCTTGTTCAGTCTGCAATAGTACTAAACTGCATTTGCAAAAAGAGCCACTTCAGCTAAACCAGATTCCTGAACTACCTTGGTCAAGAGTAGCTACTGACATATTTGAGTGGAATAGTCAACATTACTTAGTGTTCTTAGACTCTTATTTGAATTGGTTTGAGATTGATCTGCTTCCCAACCTAACATCAGGTACTGTGATTACTAAGTTGAAATGACATTTCTCAGTCCATGGTAGTCCATACAAAGTTATTTCTGACAACAGTTAGCTATTTCAGAAATTTGCAAAAGTGTGGGACTTTGTCCATGTTACCAGTAGTCCTGAGTGCCCACAGTCAAACGGCCTAGCTGAATGTGCATTACAAAGTGCAAAATCATTACTAAATAGTTCAAAGCATGACAATACCAATGTTTTCTTGAATTTGCTTATTTGCTTGGCTCACCTGCTGAGAGACTACTTACTATCTAGGCAAACCAGAACAGCCTTGCCTATCACTTCCAGTTTGCTGGTGCCTAATGCTAAAAACACCAGAGCAATCAAAGCCAAATTATTCAAAAAACGTTCATTCCAGAAATCCAGCTATGATAAAATGAACAGATTTCCTCGTCCATTGAAAGAAGGAGATAGTGAAGATGCAAATGGCAAAAGGTTTTGATCGAATTGGTCAAGTGAGAGGTAAATACAGAAGAAATCGTAGACATCTTCTTCCGATGTCTGAATCAATATCACAGCATTGTACCTGTGATACAGACTCGATCTCACAGCAAGCCAGACAATGTTCCTGTTGAAGGACATATCTCAGTACCTATTCCCATTCCTGATGATGTCCCAGATGTCCCTGAAGTTGAATATTCATTAAAGACAGTCCCTTTTGCTAAACCCAGTCCTAATTTTTATGTTACATGATCAGGTTTTATTTCCAGACCTAGTGTAAAATACACAGCAACCTGGACATGATTGTTTCACTTGTAATTAATTCTGTATAAATGCATGTCAAAGGATTATTTCTGTGCAATTGCATTTCGGTGATTATTGTCATTGTTACTGTGCATGACTTATTTCTCAAAGAAGGAGGATGTAGAACAGTGTGTGTGTTGTGACTTTAAGAAGCATTTCAAAGTGAGGGCACATGAGTATAAATAGAGAGCACGTGCAGGCAGCAGTGCCATTTTGAGTGAACAGCCAGAGTGTTAACATGTATGAGAGCAGTAGTCAGTCTGTTTATAAATTTATCTAAGTTGAAGTTACTAAGCTTCACTTCACTCCTGATGTGTTTGCATGTAATAAAGCTGCTCGAATCGAACCCACAACTGTTCGTCTGTTGTATCCTGACCAGACAAGTGACAAAGTATACCTCTCATTTTCGGGTGAAAATTGTTATATATGTAAAGACAGCACACTCACTGAAGTGAAAGACATATTAGTTCCATAATGGATATCAAGATGTATTTGTGGTTGAGTAACAAAGAAGGAATTCCATTAGTTGTTGTGTCGCCTTAATGTGGACATTGTACAAAGCCATATGCATCAGCAAACATTTCATTAAAAAGAACAACTATTATTGCATTTGACATCTGGGAGTAAAAATGTACCGTTGTGGCTGCTGATTCCATGGCACAGAGGTGATAAAGCCCTGATTGTGACCCAGATAACCAAGAATGACTAACAATGCAGGCATTCAAGCTTGGAGGATCTAATTATATGTTGATTTATCAAAATGCACATACATCAAAATCCAGTGCTCAATGTCGAAAAATCAACATACTGAAAAATCCACAACAAGAAAAAAAAATCGCAAAAGAAAAATGGCTTCCTTTTTTGATCTGAAAACCAAAAACCTTACTACAAATTCCAGTGTACTTTGTCTGAATAGTGGTAACACTGCAGAAAGTTTTTTTCTAAGGAAAGGCATAGGGTTGAGGTTGGGGAGGACAGGACAGGATTAGGGTTAACATGCATTGCATTAGTAAAGATGGACAGGAGGGCTACAATTTATAATCAAGTTATTAATTTAGATAGTTAAGCTCTCATTCATTTTTCTCATAATGTCATTTTCCTATAGGCCACTTCCAGTCAATGTTCTTTTATTTTAATAAGTTTGATATACTTTGTTCATCTATGAAATAATTTACTTTCTAGGGGTCATATGCAGTATTTTGTGATGCTGTGTAGCTGTATTTAATTTTCTTTTTTTTACATTCAAGTGAATGGAAAGTGCGCTTGAAGTTTTACTTTATTTTTTTTTATTATTTTACTTAAAACATACATAAGTGCAGATTTGAGTTTGGGGTTGCTTTAGATGGGCTATGGTACATATTTACATATATACACACACACTCACACACATATATTGGACACATTACACATGACATACAAAGGATACCAACTCAGCTGTTAAAATCCTCTTTAAAACCACTGGGTCTTCCTATTTTGGTCAAAACATCTGTAAAATGCTGCCTGAAAACATTGCAGAAGACTACAACTGTTCAGTATACTAGCCCTGTTCTGGATGAGCACCTGTTGTGAATCCTCTCTGTTGAGCTCTGTGCATGTTGAAAAACTACACCAAATAACATTTCTTCATTCCCATCAAATTATGTATATAAAATAAATGTAAAAACTGTCAGTGGTTTTCTCTGTTGAGTCCCCCAACAACCTATCCTCTACACAAGTTTGCTGCCAAACTCAGTTCTGCAAAATATACATTTCTACTTTCCCCCTCACCCATTCTTCTCCTGTCTAATGCTGTTCCTTGTTTCTTTATTGTGCATGTACGGTAGTAAATGATGACTTCTGAGTCTCCTTCCCCTGCTTATTAAGCAAGCTGCATTATATTTATATAATATTGTTATTCCAAATCCATTTTAAGCAGAATTCTGTATCAACTTTAGTGGGATGGGGTCAGCTCTCTTCCCTTCCTCATGACCTTCTATACTATATAACAGTGTTATAATAAGCTCTGAGCTGTGCATAATCCACTTATTTTAAGCAGATTGAAAACGTCACTGAAACCATATCACATTTTGCTGCTGTATCACAGGTTGTGGCATACAGAACAATTTAAACTGTCACACTGCTTAAGAAGCTTTTATAGAAGTGTCCTTTGCATGATCTTATTATATCTGACCACAGCCTATACAGTATCTTTATATTAAATAATGTTATATAATGCTACAGTATAACTTATTAATGGAATTTTATATTTCTTTTTTATTATGCATGCCCATCTTGCAACAGTTCATAGGCATCACTGTATATCTCAGTTCTATTCCACATTAGACACTAAGTTTTAAATAGTCTGCAGTATGAACTATCAGGAAAAGTGAGTGAGCTACAAATTAGTAGTATTGTGAAGCTCTAGATCTAAGTACCAGAATCTCCATCTGTAAACTTTGTGATTGTTAAGTCATTTAATAAAATCTAGACTCTAAGGTAAGCTATGGAAGCCAGCATACATGACTGATCGATCTTCTTAAAGGATAATTATATAGAAATGGCAAGTCTTTTTTTTTTATAAAACAGCCAATTTTCATTTACCTTATCCAGTCAGCAACACTTGCAAATAAATAAATACTAGATTTTAAATAGTTCTGTCTTTGCTTCCTGTCTGAGCCTGATTTTGTAATTTCTCTACACAACATTTTGCTATTCCTTGTCATGTCATGTTATTTCTTTTTGGAATTTATTGTTGTATCTGATCATTTATGTAGTACACGGCAAGAAGCTTTGTCATTGTTATCCATTGTTTTGAAAACAATCTATGGCACAGGAATGAACAAAAAGAAAAGAAGAAATAGTGAGTGGGGAATCAGCACATACAACTGCTAATTTCATAACTTTGCAAAATAATAATAATAACAATAACAATAATGTGATCATAGATTGTAGATGAAACATAGCAAAGGGGCTATAAAAGTATATTTAGGAGCTTAAAACTCACAACTGTCAAAGGGTGCCATAGAAAAAAAAATGTACTAACACAGCCACGTCTTCTTTTTCTTTCAGCTGTTCCCATTAGGGGTCGCCACAGTGGATCATCTGCTTCCATTTCTTCCTGTCCTCTGCATCTTGCTCTGTCACACCAACCACCTGCATGTCCTCTCTCACCACATCCATAAACCTTATCTTGGGCCTTCCTCTTTTCCTCTTACCTGGCAGCTTCATCAATAGCATCCTTTTCCCAATATACCCAGCATCCCTCCTCAGCACATGTCCAAACCAATGTAATCTTGCCTCTCTGGCTTTGTCTCCAAACCGTCCAACCTGGGCTGACACTCTAATATACTTATTCCTAATCCTGTCCACCCTCGTCACACCCAATGCAAATCTTAACATCTTTAACTTTGACACATCCAGCTCTGACTCCTGCCTTTTTGTCAATGCCACTGTCTCCAACCCATATAACATAGCTGGTCTCATTACCCTCTTGTAGACCTTCCCTTTCACTCATACTGGTACTCGTCTGTCACAAATCACTCCTAACCCTCTTCTCCACCCACTCCATCCTGCCTGTACTCTCTTCTTCACCTCTTTTCCACACTCGCCATTACTCTGAACTGTTGATCCCAAGTATTTAAACTCATCCACCTTTGCCACCTCTACTCCCTGCATCCTCACCATTCCTCTATCCTCCCTCTCATTCACACACACTGGCAGTGTAAAACAAAGCTCTAATTCACTGTTACCATATAAGTCACTGTAGTGATGATACTGAAGGAAATGGAATGGAATGGGAACACACTGTGCATTGTAGAGAGAAGAAGCCTTGGGTAGAAAACAAAATTACATCATTATAGTAGTCCTGACCATGCTGTTTGGTGTAGAACAAATCTAGTGCACTTCAGTTGATGCAGGGGCATTAGTACTTCACCCAGGATCAAAGTATGACCAAAAGCATTGTTGCAACATTCTGATCATAACTGGCATTTAACAAAGACTATATTAATAAAAATAAATAAAATGACATCATCCAAAGCACTACACTCTTGTGCATATGTAAGAATTTTCTAAGATATTCCTGCTCAGAAAATACCTTAAGAAAACCCAATGCTTTTACTTTTGTGCGTGCATGCGTGTGTGTGTGTTTATGTCAACCTGAAACCTTAGACATCAAATTTCATGATTTTATAGCCTGCCATAAAAATGAAGATTCTTTCCAAATTATACACTATTAATCAATGTATATGTACATTTTATTAATTTGTTTATTTGTTTATTAGCAATCATTAACCATGATGGAAAGATGACAAAATAACCCATATTCAGTGGAGGCCCAGAGTGAAAAGTTTCACATTAGATTGTACAGTTTTACAAATATTTTACAGTTTTATAATAAAGTTTTAAATTTATAATACAATACACATATTGTATGTGATAGTAAACATGGTACATGAGGTATGAATAGCACTGACTGACATCAATAAATATTCAGGTTAGCAAAGTGGTAGCCCTGGTTACAAATCACAGAATTTCCAGTAGAAAAAACAGAGTTAACTATACAGGTCGCAATTAGTGGGTTGGTTTTAACATAATGGGGAGAGAGGAACACTAAAGTTAAGCAAGAGCAAGTGGAATGAGTAGAGGGATGGAGACCTACTACAGTTTAGAGATGATGGGGAGAGAGAGAAAGGCTGTACTATAGAAAGTGGAAAGTCAAGCGCATAGTAATGTAAAGTTGTGTTGGACATATGGGAGAAGGGATATAACAGTGGTTGATATAACTGTGATGTATAAAGAGCTAGCATGAGAAAAAGATAGAAAGCAGACAGATGTACAGAAAATAAAGTGTTGCGTTAGGCAGTGTGTAAGGAAGAAAGTGAATGTTACACGGGTGAGAGAGGAATGAATAGGGGGTATGAAGTCTCTAGCTCTGCAGAGTGAAACTGGCTAGATTTTATTAAAATAGTAAGTTGGTTGTAAATGAGTATAGGCTAGCTGAGAGCAGTACATGAACTGGACCAAGTGTCTATGAGGAATTTCCTTAGTGATATCTTGAAGGATTTGGGAGTTTCTTTTTGTCTGATGGCTAATGGGATGGAATTCTGAAGTTTAAGATGTAACTGGAGTGTAGAGACATACGTGCAGAATTGTTATGTTTACTAATTGTTAGAAACATTTTGTCCACTGATCTAAGAGTTTGGGTTGTTGCATAGTGGTGTAGGACATGTTTAGACTTTGGTAGTACTCTGCTCTATATATTAGCTTATGGGCTGTGATTGATTGAGATAAAGTGAGGTAGTGTTTAAGCTGTATCCAGTTTAAATCCTTTTGAAACAACAGTTCTGGGACTGATAGTGGTGGACAGTGGCATATTTAGTAACATTTTTATAGCATTGCGTTAGGACAGATATCTGAGTAGAGTGCAAGTATTGGAGTGGCATAGAGAAGAATAGAGATTAGACAATCTAAGACTATTGTTTTCCTGGCAATATCTCTAAGAACTGGTTAGACCTTATATAGAGCACCTAGATTTTGATGTGTCTTCTTAATGGCTAGTTGTATGTAGTGGTTGAATTTTAGGTTTTCACCAATGAAGACTCCCAAGAGTATAGTATGGGTTACTAACCCTGTTTGGTTGAGAGGTTATAGATAAATGTGTTTTTTTTTTTGGTTTTGATAGATCTTTGGGGATGAATAGTATCAACGTGGACTTCTTAGGGTTGAGGAGGAGCTGTGAATCAGTTAGCCATGATTCTATAGCTGACAGGGACTCTTGAACAATATGTTGTAATTTGTCTAAGATTTCTGCAGAGCAAATAGTCGTATGTGTATTGGATTATGTTAGCATGTTTGGAAGCAGTGGGGAGATTATTTATAAAAATATAGAATAGTATTCAGCCAAGGATGGAGCCTTGTGGAACTCCAGTAGTTATTGGCAGTGGCGGCTGGTGACTTCAAATCAAAGGGGGGCTGCAGGAAACAGCTGAATGGGTGTGGCCAACATTAAGGGGTGTGACCAATGAGAAAGGGGTGGGGCTATGGTACAGTGGGATCAATGCTGGCCATGTTTACCAATTTACATGAAATAAATGCTCAGTCATTATGGTGCATGCTGAATACTCTACACAGCACACTGTTACATGTATATACAGGTTGGTTTATTTTTGCACCCAAAGAGAAGCTGTGGTCTGGTCTGGAACACATCAGGTCATACTGGATCCCCCCCACTTTTCATGAAGACTCAAAGGGGACAGTTTAAAGTTTCCCAAGCAAACACTATTCACATGAACCCACCTGGTTCCAAATAAGTGCTTGTAGTAGTGTAGTACATGACCAAATAAGAGCCTCTATTGTGTTCCTCTGGGTATTTCTCAGGTTTGTTACTTATAGATAAAGACCATTTGTCTGTCTTTATTTTGTGCAAACAAATCAGTAACTCTTTGGTTGAAGTTAGTTATACTCCGTGTTAACGCCTTTCCTATGGAAATCATAGCTAATGCATTCATTCTTTCTTGCCCCATTGTTCATAGGGTCATAGGTTCATAGGTAGGTATTAGGCTATCGGCCCTGGGGCCTATACAAGCCCAGCCAAAAAGGTACCCTGGCTTTTGCCACCCAAGAAAATTATTTTCCTGTGCCACTGTCGAGCAGAGCCACAGACGTGATCCCCGGAGTGAATTTCCTATTTCCCATCCAATCATCAAGATTTTTCTTGAAGAGTGCTAATGAGGAGCTTTGTTTGATATAGATAGGTAGTTTATTCCAGAGTATGGGAAGTCTCTGGGACAGGAATCTATCCCTCCGGCATGTTCTGTTTAATGTGGTGACAAGGTTTAGGTCCCTAGAGCATGTAGCTCAGAGGGATTGGGATTTCTTTAAGTGGAGCATGTGCAACAGCTCTGGGTTTGACATAGCTTTGTATGTTAGGCATAGATCACCTCTGAGTAGGCGATATGTGACAGAGTAAAGCTGGAGTTTTTTGAGATGGTCTGCATAGGGCATCTGTTTGAGGCCGGTAATCTTCTTTGTGAGGTATTTCTCTACGGCCTTTCCAGTTGTTGTAGATGTCTTGTGAGGTACATACCAAAAGGGGCATTGTACTCTATAATGGGTCTAATGAGTGATGAGTAGAGGGGAACAATGACCTCTTTTTTTCTGGATGAGAAACCTTTTGTGATGAGGTGTGCCACGTAGAAGGATTTCCTGACTACTGTGGCAATGTGATTATCAAAGGAGAGACTACTGTCCACCTGTGTCCCAAGATCTCTTATCACACTTTCAATGTTAAGTATACTACTGCCTATGTTGTAGGTCATGGGTACAGAGTTTTTACCAAAGGGGATGACAATGCACTTTTTGGCATTGAGCTTGAGGCCATGGCTTTGACACCAGGCATCTGTCTCAGTGAGGCCCTTTTGTAGGATGTCCACATCATTAGGAGTTTCGATTATGGCTCCTAGTTTGCAGTCATCTGTGAACTTCATTAGCCAAAGCCCTTCTATGTTAGTCTGTACTTCAGAGAAGTAGATACCAAACAGGAGAGGACCCAGGACTGAACCCTGTGGTACTCCACTTGTCACTGGTCTGAAGTCGGATTTGGAGTCTGCTACTTTCACAGTTTGGGTTCTGTCAGTGAGCCAGTTGGCAACCCATCTTGTGACATAGGGATTTATACCTAGTTTATTGAGTTTATCTATAATTCCAGAGTGGGGGATGGTGTCAAAAGCCTTGGCAAGATCTAGATAAGCTGTGTGAACCACCTTACCCTTGTCTATGGCTTTGGTGACTGCTTCAAAGAAGTCTATCAGGTTTAGGAGACATGATCTGCCTTTTACAAACCCGAACTGGGTGGGATCCAGAGTTTGGAGATTACCAATATCTTTGTTTATAAGTTCCATGATGATACGTTCCATGGCCTTGCAGACCAGGCTCATCAGGCTAATGGGGCGGTAGTTCCCGGGGTCCGTGGTCGCTCCCCCCTTGTAGAGTGGGATAACCGTTGCTGTGCACCATTCAGCAGGCAAAAAGCCTGAGGTGAGGCTATGACTGAACATGGTATTAGGTGGGGTGCCAATTCATTCTGTAGTTCATGTAGAACACAGCCTGGGATGTTGTCTGGTCCCATGGATAATGTGTTCTTGGCTTTGGAGATTGTGTTTTTTACCTGTGCAGCCATGATTACAGGAACGTTGCATTCCTCCGGTATAGAGATGGGCTCTTTAAGGGGTGAGAGGGGGGATAAAGTTAGCACTGAACCTATCTGCCAGGATGTTGGCAATATCAGTTGGGTCTGTATATTTAGTGCCATTGTGCTGTAACTCAAAGCTGATCTGAATGTTGCCATTGAGATTCTTGACATAGCTATATAATGCTTTGTGGTTGTCTTTAGAATCAGTGGTGATTTTGTTTTCATAACTAGCTTTGGAGGATTTTATCAGGGATCGCAGCTTCTTACTGAGGATGACCAGGGAGCTCCTCCACTCATGGGATTTTACTCTCTTTTGCAAGAGTTTCTTCCTTCTGTTGTACAGTTTGTTTATGGCAGGGGACCACCAGAGTGGCTTCCTTTTTTTGGAGGATAGTGTCTTGGTTCTGTTTGGGATAGCATGATCCATGCACTCATATAAGTGCTTATAAAGTGCAATTGTGTAGGATTCAGTAGTCGTAACTGTATTGTCCATCTGCATGGGTGTCATGAAGTTCACCACTTCTGTCTTAAGAAGCATGAAGCTGGCTTTGGAGAAATGTTTTACCATGGTTTCCTTAATGGGGGGTGGAGGCAGGATGTGGATATCTAGGGTAATTAGCTTATGGTCAGAGCGGACCAATGAGGCATTGACTTCAGGTGTGGAACACCGGTCACTCATATTGGTAATGACTAGATCCAGGATATTGTTGCCCTTGGTGGGGGTGTGGATAAGTTGATCCAGGGCATTGGAGTTTATGAATTCCAGAAAGCGTTGAGCAAAGGAGTTGGTACATGAGTAGTTTTCCCAGTTAATGGTGGGGTAGTTGAAATTGCCCATTATTAGAGTGTTTGGTTGTACCCTAATATTTTCCAGTACATCAAGAAAAGAGGAGTGGGAATCCTGGGGCATGGTGGGTGATCTGTAGCAAGCTACAATTTGGATTCCAGTTTTGCCCAGAGTTAGTTGCACTTGGATAACCTCGGCTGTATTATACTGAGCAGCTAGCCTGGAGGTGTGGATATCCTTAATGAATATGGACACACTTCCACCTTTGGTGTTCCGGTCCAGGTTACATGGCCAAAATGTGTGGTATGAGTTATAGCCTGGTAGTGCAGGGGTGCTCTCTGGAGCCTTGAACCAGGTCTCAGTCACTGCACAGATATCGATGTTCTCCATTTTAAGTAGTGCCTCGAGTGAGCGCATTTTGAGATTTAGACTTCTAGCATTGAGTAGCATCACCCTCAGTTTTTGCTTGCCTGTTCCTGTTACAGTGTTGTACTATGAAGAAACATTTTAAATCTTTTCAAGGTTGAGAAGCACCTTTTTGCCTCAGCAGTTGACAGTGGTATAGTGGCTATAATCAACAACACATTGTAAATCTCTGAAAACACACTGGTTAAGGAGTTGTCCACCAAGAATTTTAACATCTGGACTGCACTGCCACTTGCTGCAAAGTCTTCGTGGTGATACACCACTCCAAGTTCCATTCTAAGTTGTCCCCTCAACAGGAATGGATAGTTGTCTATTGTTGCTGTGAATAGATTTTCTGGAAACCCTCTTATGTATGTTGAAAAGTTTTAAGGCAATAGTAGTTGAAAAGCTTGAAGATGGCCAATTTGTTGAAATTGTGATGTTGCCTGGAACTTTATGACATCACACACTTCCTTTGCAGCAAACAGCAATGTCTCATGCAGTGGTTGGGAAGGTGATGGTCCTCATCTACGTCTTGACAGGATGTTTTCTGTCTGTAGATACTGTTCTGCATTGCCGTTGATACCTGATCTGACACCGTCAATTTCATTCAAAAATGTACGCACATCCTTTTCAACAGTGGTTGCATCTGTGGTACGACACTGAAGTTGCCTGTAAAGAATGTCAACATGGGGCATTATACAATGGAAAACAGCAAGCCAAAATTTAAATTCATCATCTTCAACTGTTTGCAGTAGCCCATTTGCTTCCTGTACAGTTGCTGCAGCAGATTTAGGACACTTGTACAAATAATGAAAGCACTCCGACAGCAACTCCAAGTTTTCGTACACTGCATTTACAGTACGGATGTTAAAATTTCACTGTGTTCCTGGCACTCTTGGCATGCGTCATGATACTATACTATCCAGAGCAGCTTGTCTTTGAACTGAACGAGAGAAAAAGGCTGGAATTCCACCAAGTGTTAAAAAAAATGTTCTTGCTTCAGTATTCTGTTGTGTAGCTCTTTGCATTACCAGATTAAGTTGGTGGGCATAGCAGTGTACATAATAGGCATATTTAAACTCCTCTCTTATGATGGCCTGGACACCATGATGAGCACCACTCATAACAGATGCACCATCATAACTCTGAGCAATCACTTTTTCATGCTGGTCTCCCACTACTTCCTTTAACTGTTGTCTTATTGTACCAGCAATATGCTCTGCTGTCTGTCCAGGTGGTATAAAGTATCCCCAAAAATGTTCTAACACCTTTCCATGAACAACGTAATGGAACACAACGGCAATTTGCCATAGCCCAGTAACATCACTGGTTTCATCTGCAATTACTGCTACAAATTTTGCAGTACGAATCTCCTTTTTTATTTCTTCTGTGCATATTGTTAGCATGCAGTCCAGAAGTTCATTTTGAATATTTTTTGATGTTCCTTTAAAAACAGTTGGAAGTTCTCGTGTTCAGCCAACTTCTGATCAATCTTGCAGGTGAAGTCTATCAGTCTCCAGAACATTCCTCCACTCAGTGACTCTTCAGACTCATCATGGCCTCTTAAAGCAACTTCTTCTTCACTACACAGCTTGATGCAGTCTATTATAAGTGATAGAACATGACGTTTTTTTCCACTTTCTTGTTGTGTCTTTCAACTGATAACTGGTATCCACTACTTAACTGAGACCTGGTATCCACAGTTCCCAACACTGCTAGACTCATTTGGTTGTCAAAATGTTTAGCAGACTGTTCATGCTTTCTGGACTTTTCTTCCATTCTCTTCGGGTCATTTATACCCTTTGATCTCCACTGAACAATAAACACGGGAAGCAGTACAAGCTGTTTATTTCCTCACAACCACAGATCCAGGTGTGTTTGTTGTACACTGACCTGCTGAAGCTGCGTGTGTATGTTCTTGACCTACTTGTACCTTGAGACTCCATCTTCAGATCAGGTGTGGGTCTTCCAGTCCTTTTGATTCTTAACTTTTCATCCAAAGTCAAGTCTATAAAATTAATGGATTTCCGAGAGGCCACTGTAACTCTCTGCTCACTCATTCTGGTTATTGTAGTTGTAAGTCTGAAATGAAGATATTACTGAAATGATCAAGTGCCACTGTTGTGTACATTTTAAAGTACAGCTTCAGGAACAACACTCATTTCCTTGACAGTCTCCTACAGCCATGACCTACCAACTATCTGGCTTGACTTTAAATTTAAAAAAAATACTATATTAATGCATCTGTGAAGCACACACTGCCACAGCTTACATTCTGTCTTAATTCTGGCTTTGCAGGACTAAAAATAAAACAGGGGCACTAATTTTATTGCCCACCACTACAGTTTCTGCTTTGATCCTTCCAGCATTAAAATACATCTGCTGCACAGAGACAACAGTCACGGCCTGTATGCATATTGCTTACTCCCTCAGACATAAAGGTTTTGCAAAGCCATAATTACAACAGTAAATGGCCAGTTATTTAATTCTCACAATGATGTGAAAGTTCCCTGGCCCCATCCCAATAGGCAAGTGAAAGTACCTGGCTTGAAACTCTGAAATCAGAAAGCAAAACAGTAATGTAATTGCATCTTTCACATAAATATTATCCAGAGGTCAGCACTTGTACTCAATCCGTCTCACTCCATCCAAATGCACAGCAGTCTTATAACAGTAAGTAGTAGGGCCACTTGTTTAATTTCATTGCCAAACAGCACCCCCTCCCCAGTTAGTTCTGCAAAGCCAGAATTACACCAAAGCTACAGTGCCAAACATTTCATCTACAAACAGCCAACATATCAATTGCCAACCTAAAATATCTGCTGACCCTGCCTGGATTAAAATGAAAATATTAATGGCTGCATTAATTTAGTCTGTTGCACAGAAATTGTAGTTACAGGCTTGCACAACAGCCGACTTTACCCAAATAAACAGTTATCTTGCAAAGCCATAATTATGGCAGTAAACAATGCCAGTCACCTCAATGAATTCACAACCCCCCCCCCCCTATTACCTAAGTAAAGTAGCTGCTTTTTACCTGTAAGGATTAAAGTACAAATAATAGCAACAGCTGCTTTGCATACTTTCATTTTGTTGACAGAAGCACTAACACAGCTTGTGTGTGCCAGCTAAGTACACATTTCATTTTATGTATTTTACTTTTAAACATTCAGTATAGACAATGCACAGATAAGAAACATACTTGAACAACTTCTCGTAAGCTTGCTAATTTCTTGTACATTCATCTTAAAGTAAAGACTTTAAAAGTATTATAGTTTTGCAAAGCTAGACTTTATAGTAAGCATCAGGGCCATGTCACACACAATCTCAATCTCCACTGACAACCCCACAGTATACGACTTGATCTTGTCAGGTTAAAGGCAAAAAAAAGACACTGTCATGAAGGTAAATATACCCCCCCCCCCCCCCAATAAACCATACTCAGATTTCAGAGCTTCTGGTCGAGCTTACTTCAGTGAAATGTACATTACTCTTGCAAAGCAAGACAGAATTGCAGCTATTCACACATAGGCATTGCCCCCCGCCCAACTGCCTACCCAGAGAAACTGCTTTCAGCCTACAATGTTTAAGTAAAATAAATCTCCATGGTTACATTACTGTATTTCTTTCACATCACAATAGCCAATAACTTGCACATGATCTTCCTTCATTTGGTGGTGGCAGTGTGTGCATGTGACAGTGTGTGTGTGTGTGTGTGTGTGTGTGTGTGTGTGTGTGTGTGTGTGTGTGTGTGTGTGTGTGTGTGTGTGTGTGTGTCTGTGTGTGTCTATGTGTGTGGGCGGGGGAGTGCAGACATGTAGTGTTTAATGCTATTGATTTCTGTGGATATAAACTACAGGCTATTATTTCAGATACCTATTTCTGACACAAATATGATACAAAATGCCCCAACAGATATCCTAACCTCCAGAAAGACTCCTAAATGGCCAAAATACCATCATACTATAACCATTGTCATAGCCAAACATTCTCAAATGCAGTTGTTGTGTCTTTCGGCTTTTCCCGGTTAGGGGTTGCCACAGCGGAACTCCGGTCCACTAATGATTGGTAGTTGATTTTTACATGCCGAGTTACCAGCCCTGATGCACAACCTTCAACGAAGGTACACCCATTCACGCATGTCTCCACGCAGAAGACGCTCTAGCTGAGAATCGATCTGGACAGCGTCTTACTGTGAGGGGACAACATTACTGCAGCACCACCACAATTTCCTTATTTCTATGCACAAAATATTTTAAGCAATTCTGTAATTTTCCAGAAAAGGAGGATGCATATAGAGCAGAACCCAAAAGATTAAGCAAATTTAGCTTAGAGTACCAGTCCCGGACCAGTAAACATAACAGAAATGATATTCCAGGCATTCCATTTTACATGTACTGATTCTGAAGTACCACATATACTGATTTAGTAACACAATGTATGTGTACGCTTGCTGCTTATTTATTTTTAGATTCTAACGTAAGCCCAAGCATTCTACCTTAACTAAAAATGTTAATGTTATGTTTTTCATTTTCTTATAATTATAGGTGCTCACAGACAATGCTGCCCAAAAAATCAAACTGCAATGGTCGTGCTAATGACACCCCCTGAAATATTGTTATTACACTCAATCAGACCTCTTGTTGTAGGAAAAATGTTAGAGTACAACAAATGAAAAAAAATATTAACACTGTTTTATTACTAATAATACAAGTTTATTTCTTTTAAATACATATACATACATATTACACACACACTCCCCATTAATTCTGCTCTTATGGTCTTAAACACATTCAGGCCCTTTGTTAAGAGGGAAGCACATTAACAGCTGTTTAGATAAATGTCTGTCACTACTGACTGCTTGCTGAGCCTGATAACCAGGAAGGTGCACTAAATATGATCGCACCAAAGTACACTAAAAGAAACATATAAAACATTAATCTTCAGTGCAGGTGAGTATCCTGCCCCGTCATAAAACTATAAAAATCAGTCCTGTCTACTTGCTGGGACTAGCACACTATTCATCTTATAAACATTCTGTCTCCAACTTCATTCAAGAGTGCGAAATCATGTTATGACTTAAAAAGCCATTTAGTTTGGGCTGCTATTTTGAGGTGGGAATAGAATCCACAGCCTTCTGATCTTCCAGCATCAAATGAGGGTAGTAGTTACTTATTCTGCTCTTAACATGGTGTATAATATCTTTCTTGTATCTCTTGTATACTCTGCATCTTTTCTGTAAAAGTTGGTGCCATCTGAAGTGGGTCTTGTCTGAAAAAGGCCCAGATGAATGTTTAACTACCTCAGTATTGTTTTGGCAGATGTAGCCTGAAACTAGCATGATTCACTGGAGTGTATTAAACCATTCCAGTATATATATAGTTAATTATTAATTTGTTTGTCTCAAGAAATTAGCTTAAAATACTATAAAACCTTCTATATATGAAATTTATTACTGTCATGAGGCTAAAACTCAGAACTGAATAGCTGGCTAGTCTCAGTGCATAATGTCCCTCAGCAAGTTACCTTACATTTTGCTACTATAGGTGCAGAAAGCAAGACTGCAAAATGTGTAAACATTTAGTTTTACAGGATAGAGGGAAAACAAAGAAAGTACATTTGCTAGCATACTTTCACCAAAGTGGTAATTTTATCTATGCTCAGTCAAAACCACAACAACTGGGACTGTAATTAAAGACGCTGGCTGTCAGTGATTATGTGATTTTAACCGATTTGCATTGCTTAAAAAAATCATCTAGAAAAAGCATCAGATTACAAATCCTAAAAGCATTCTCACCTAATAGCAAGGGCAGCATTCTGACAGATTATGTGACAATAACATGCAATGACCCCTGTGTTCTGGATTGTAAATCAAGTAGAAAAAATAATACTTTTGTATTTTGTTTGATTTTTATTTCATTTAACATCTCCGTGCACGGACTTACTAATTTTGGCATTCTTACATTGGAAGGAAGAAGGAAGTAATAAAAAGTTAAACTAGAAAAAGCAGCATGACAAATGAGAAGGCGGAATGCAGATATGGGACTACAAACCTGCATGTCCCTACCTGTATGACTCAGTACCACACACCAAGTATTTCAAAGATTACACAACCCACACTAAATGATGAAAGTGAAAGAGAAATGGCGATGTATGATAGACTGACGGATAGTTCCTCTAACAACAACATACACTGAGGTTAAGGGCCTGTAGCCGTGGTACCCTGACATAGTCATGGTGTATGGTACACACTGGGAGGTATCACTACAGCATGTGGCCTACACATATATGTAGTGTGATTAATTCAGGCATGACAACATAAGTATTACTACAGCAGTTCCCTTGTTATATGGCCACCGTGGGTGACGAGTGCTGTATGTAGGCCATTTCTCAGCCTGATGTTAGTGTACACAAAGAATAGAGTATCACAAGTTGCACTGTCTGTTGAAGGCAATGTTGTGCCCTATTATTAGAGCTACACTCCAAAATGCAGAGATTAAACTTGTTCTGTCCACTGGTCTCCACCATCACTGCTGCTCTGAATTAAGTCAGTTAAGTCCTTAGCTAATGGTGCCATATGCCACTTAAACTGAAGTTTGGTCAATGCAGACATCAATGCAGACATCCCTGACCATGTCCAAATGTAGTCTCAAGTATTTCTATAAAGATAATTAAAACATTTCCTGAGCAATGTATTGGTTATGGTCATGCTTTGGGTTTTTTCCTGATCTTATAAACCAACTAGCAAATCATCATCATCATCATCAGCCCCCTTTTTCCCATTTTTCTACATGGGGTCGGGGTATCATGTTAACTGTCACCAGCTGTCTCGATTCAGTGCCACACTCCTGCCTTCTTCAACACTCATGCCTGACTGTCGCAGATCTTCTTTCACACAATCCATCCACCTCTTTGCTGGACATCCTCACTTCCTCTTACCATCTTCCTGTCTGTTCCAAATCTTCCTCACCAGATTGCCTTCTGCTTTTCTACACATGTGCCCAAACCACCGTAATCTGTTCTCTTTGATCTTTTCTGCAATTAGAGCTTCTTTGGCTTCTGCTATTATGTCCTCATTTCTTCGTCTGCCCCACATTGTGCATCCTATCACCTTTCTCAGGCACTTCATTTCCATCACCTCTAGCTTCTTTAACTGTTCTCCCTTTACTGCCCAGGCTTCTGTAGCATACAGTAGTACTGGTTGCACCACTCTCTTGTGCGCCTTACTTTTCAGCTTCTTTGGCATTCTTCTGTCATAGACTACACCTGATACTCTATGCCAGCTGGCTGCAGCTCCTCTGATTCTAGCTTTGACCTCTCCATTCAGACTACCCTTCTCCTCAACTACTCCTCCCAGATACTTGAAGCTGTTTACCACTTCCACTATCTTCCCTTCTATCTCTATTTTCAGCTTCTTCTGATTTCCCCAATTTGCTGCCATTACCACCGTCTTATCCGTGCTTAGTTTCATTCCATGTGCCTTCAGATTTGCATTCCATTCTCCTATCCTTTGTTGAAGTTCTAGCTCAGAGTCTGCCTGTACTCCCACATCGCCTGCATACAGCAGCTTTCTTGATCCATCCCCTACAACCTGTTTGCTAATGTAGTCCATCACCAGTATGAACAGCAGTGGGCTCAGAGCTGAACCCTGATGTACACCCACACCCACTGAGAACCCCTCTGTGAGGCTGAACATGGTTCATACTTGAGTCATTGGGTCCTTGTACATAGCCTGCACTAATTCTACCAATGTTTCTGGGACTTCAAATCATGCAGTACTGCGCAGATCAGCTTTCTTGGCACCTTGTCATATGCTTTCTCCAAGTCTATGAATGCCCAGTTGGACTCTCTCCTCATCTCTAGTTTCTCCTCAAGTATCTGTCTCAATGCAAACATTGGGTTATTTGTGCTGTCCTGATCTGAATCCAAACTGCTCATCTCCCATCTTACATTCTACTACTCTGCATATCCATTTATCAATCACCCTGTCTGGAACTTTCATACAATGTGATAGGAGTTTGATGCTGCTGTACTGCCCACAGTTGAGGATGTCCCCTTTGTTTTTGTACACTGGCATGAGTATGCTTATTCTCCAGTCATCTGGGATACACCTTTCTCTCCACACTGCTATTAGTACCCTCAGGAGCCATTTCTCCCATATCTCACCCAGCATCTTTATCATATCTATCGTGACCCCATCTGAGCCTGCTGCTTTCCCTGACTTCATCTTCCTTAGTGCTGTTCTTACTTCTTCTAGGGTGGGCTCCTCTTCTTCTCTCATCATAGGCTGTTTCTGGGGAAGTACAGCTTCTGTGGGGTTTTCTTCATTCAGAAGCTGCTGGAAATACTCTTTGCATCTGCCTTTGATGTCCTCTGGGCTGGTGAGCAGGTTGTTGCTGGCATCTCTTATGAAGGGTGCCTGACTGCCTTCTTTATCGTTCTGTCTTTGCCTTGCAACCTGATATAGTTTCTTTGTGCCCCTTATTGAGTCACTTTCCAGAAGATGGTACAGTGCCACCGATGCCCTATTATTTGCTATTGCAACTTCTTTCTTAGCTTCTTTGTTAGCCAACCAGTAGTGCTTCCTAGCCTGGTCAGTCTTTTCTGTCTCCCACTTCTTCCTGCACTCCTTTTTTCTTTTGATGACTTCCTGGACTTCTGCATTCCACCACCAGCTTTCCTTATGTACCTTATTTCCATACCTGGCTCGGCCACGTATCCTTTCTGTAGTCCTAGCACATGCTGTTTTGCATGCAACTAGCAAATGATAGTTATAAAACTACATGCTGTATTAAAAGATTTATAAAGTATAGGGAATCAGAAATGATGAAATAATTGTTGGTAAATTACATTCGACCCAAACTAGAGTAAGGAATAATAATATAGAAACCTTATAAGAAAACTTGCGTGAGTAAATTGGAAAAAGTGCAGTGGAAATGTACCACTTGCATCCATGGATGTGAGTGTCTAATTTAATATGAAGGATTAAAATATCTGAATTTGTACACGATCTTATATTGATATTTAAAGGTGACCTTATTCAGGTATATACGGCATTCAGAGACAACTCCTCTGGGAATGTTTGGGGTTCAAACTATTTTACTGACTTTCCCATTTTGACTCCACACTTGCTCTGTATCCAAAACGTCCTTGAACGTCACTGTACTACCATTTCAAATACCCCATTTTCCTTATACCATTTTTATTTTATTTTATCTCATCTATGCAAAATCTTTCTTACTTGCAGCATGATTTTGCAATCTTACAACTTAAAAAATTCAACAATGCTCATATCAAATTAAATATATATCCATTCATCCACACATTACTTTTCTTTCCTCTCACTCCCCAAACCAGGCCATTTTTAAAATATCCTTTTTAACAAAATTTCAGAGCAACAAGGCCAGTTCTTTTTAGTGTAATCTATCTTTTTGATCTTCATTATATTCTTTTCACGGTCCTCTGATATTTACTCTTCACTGCATTCTTTCAACAGCCTTTTAAACATTCCAGCCCCTTAAACAGCCTTCATAAAAACTGAAGTACCATTACCCCTCTAATCCTTAATGTATCTTATTTGTACAGAGTTTGCTACCATAACTACTGAATTCTTAATTTTTTCTCAGCTCCATGACAAGAATTCAACTCCTTTGTGATCAGCTATCAAAACTATGATCACAAAAGCATAAGAGCACTTAAAGGAAATGGAATTCAAAGTGGAAAATCTAAAGAAAAAATACTTTTGCAGGGGGCAAGTCTCCTCCTTTGCACCCCACAATATGGGAGCTGCAACCGTACACCATCCACTACCTATATATCTACCTATATATACCAATTCCTAAGTAGCATAACCTCAAGGAAAGGAGAAATCTCTGGGGCACTGCACTCTTGATTGTTTGTGAAAAAAGGCTGGCAGTCACACACTAATGATCACTTGTATGTGGGTCCATCATTATTGTGTCCAGCACAAGCCTACATCCCTTGCTTTTTTTAGAATATTTTGGCACGACTTGCTTAATACTGTGGCTCAGCCTGCTAAGTGTATATTTGACTCAGAAAATCTCATATACAAGTACATCCTGAAATGAAATACATGGAAGTTTTTACGTGTACATACCATAAACATCATCAGCACATTGATTTCTGTCCTCTGCCCCTTAAAAAAATCCCCAGCCAAAAAGAAATGCTGGTCTTATACCTTATTTCAGTTCCAATTAAGCAGATGAAGAAGAAAAAGAGGACAAAATACATATACCGCACATAAATACTACCTCTTCAAATAATTGCTTCCAGCTAATTAAAACATGGGATATTCCAATGCAGTGCTAGTTTAACATAAATAAATAAATAATGATAACCATAACAAAAAAATAAAATAAAAATGGACCTCAGCTAGCAAGTCAGAAGTCATCAGCAGCAAAATTGACCTAATCCTAAATAACTAAATCAAATTTATTAAACAATCTAGAAATATAACTATAAAACTGACATACCCTAAACAACCATGACTGTACTGCCCAGGCCTTACATGACATCATTAAAAAATAAATAAATAAAAATCATCTCAGAAAGAAAAACTTTTAAAAATCACTTCAAATTGGGCAAAGTAACCATCCATGAGACATCAGATTCATAATCACCTACAGGAAATGTAAAAACCCTATTAAATGCATATCTTATACAAGGTAATAATTCCGACTAAAAGGAATGCAATAAAGAAACAGATAGATTTAATACCAGGATTTCACTCATGTGATGCATGATGTATCTTTTATTGTAAGATTAGGAAACGTCAAAACAAAGCACGCACCGGTATTTCAAATCAAGATAGAATTTAAATAGCATCAAAGTTTGAGCACTTTCATCCAAAGTTCATAAGGGCTTTATTTATTTATTGCATTTGTTTACCTGGACAATCTAACTGGGCAGAACCCCTTTTCAGCGCAGGCCAGGGCAGAAAAAATGTAGTAACAGCAATAATATGAACATTTAGAACAAGATAATAAAGAAAAAACACTACCTAAGTAATTATATTAATATAATTTTTTTAAACATAAAATAAAATAATGAATATAAATAAAATTGCATGATGACATTATATGTTGTATACAGGAAAGCAATTATGAATCATCTACCTCAAAGGCTTAAAAGGTAGTTATAGAAAAGTTAAAAAACAACTGAAAGGAAAAGGTTTACAGGCAAAAAAATACAATAAAGACAAAGAAAAAATTAAGGGACAAACAAGAGAATTTTATTACAGAATATAAGTGATTATACTGTCAGAGCTGGCAACTCAGCACGTAAAAATCAACTGCCAATCATTAGTGGACTGGAGTTCCGCTGTGGCGACCCCTCACCAGGAAAAGCCGAAAGACACAACATACTGTCAGCCAGCAAGATATTTATTTTCCAGGCAAACATACAGCCAAACAGACAAATAATATAAAGAGAATATATCCAGAATCACAACCAAAACAGCAGTCCTATATGATCTTAATTATGAGCAGCTATTTACATTACAAAATAAAAAAAAAAATAAATAAATAACTATTCAGCTGCTTAAACAGTATAACTCAGTAAGCGCTTTCACGTTCACATTGAATGCTTCATCAGACATATATGTCTGATGAAGCATTCAATGTGAACGTGAAAGCACTTACTGAGTTATTTTATTTGAAGTGGTGAATTAAATATTTGTACTAAGTAGATATACTTTACTTAACTGTTAACGTTAAACCGTTAGAGTACTTGTCATGCTCTAAGCTTTTGTAGGCACTAGGCAGTGGCTGTGGCACACAAAGATAACTAAAATATTCATAACCAGTAAGCACCTTCTTCAAATCAAATGTTATAAAATTGATCAACAATACATCTAGAGCAGTTTCAGTTATATTAATAATGGCATTTTAGGTGGAGAAGGACTCAGACACCTACCTCAATTTTAAAGTAAAAAAATGAGTGACTGGCTGTCTCCCCTCTCCGCCGATCTGATCACGAAGTACTGGAGGAAATCAAATTAGCTAGCAGCTAGCTCTGTAACCTCTCTCTGTTCGAACTGAACTCTTAAAAAAGCAAACAAGTTGTTGAAGCAATGGTAGCATCGTAGCAAGTAAGTACTGCTCTAGCTAGCCTGTACTATTTCTTTCTCGCTCTGTTTTTCCGGAAGAGAGCAAGAACCAACCAGTAGCCATCCAGCCATTCACGTCATGTACATGACTGCAGAAGTGGCAGTCCAATCCCTTTCCACTTCACTGTGTGGTTAAACTGCATAGACTTCTAGAAATCACACTGATGCCTTTTCTCCTTAATCTGGACTGCGTTAACAATAGTCCAGATGCATATTTACAGTCAGATAGTCAAAAAAAAAAAAAAAAAAAACCTGGAACTCGCACAGCATGCGCAGTTTGAGTTCTGGGACTTTATGAGTCAGTCATACTCACTTACAGCACTGCAGCCAGCCAATAAATATTTAAATAAAAAAATAAAAAAAATTATAATTAATTAACATGTTTTTTTTCTACCACAGCTGGGAGCCTGCAGTCCTGCCACGGCTGGTTATTGGAGGGAAAGTGTTTTGCCATTTTACAGCTTGTTGCCTTTCTGTGAAGTAGCTGGAAAACTAGGCAAGGGAAGGTGGCAATAAACCTAGAGAAGATACTTTGTGTAGTAGTTTTAGGTGTGAGATTGTGTCAAAGGCTTTAAATAAGTCAAAAATATAGCAAACACAAAATTGCCTGCTTTCATTTAGATTTCAGATCAAACCAAGTAGGGCTGTGGTGATACTGTGATAGGGTGAAAACTTTGCTGAGAGGGAGCCAGTAAGCTATTGTTTGTGATCAAGTTCTGCAGCTGGAACTGAACACACTTTTCCAGTACTTTGGATAATATTGACAGAACAGCTATGGGTCTGTAGTTAGAAAGCTCTGTGGAATTAAAGAAGATTGGGACAGCTATTCTAGTGGTAGCAGGAAAGTAAAGTAGCCTGGTCAGTCTAAATTGGAAAATGCACAGGGTGGCTTAAAGTGAGAATTATTGTTACACCTAGTTATTTGATTTGTTTCTAATACCTTTTGACTTTTGTCTGTCTAAAGTTTGTTTTTACATTAATAGGGCTAAAACTGTAATTCTAGTGTGATTAGAAAGGTAGCCTGGTCTGTTTGAATAGGGAAATTCACAAGGGAGCATAAAGTGACAGTTACTTGCAACTAGTTGCTATCGTTATGTTTTTGGATAACCAAAGTGTGTTTTTACATTAAGAAGACTGGGACTGCCATTCAAGTGGCAGTTGTAAAGTAGTCTGGTCAGTCCAAGTTGGGAAGTACACGGGGAGGCTTAAAGTGAGATTGTTTCATCAGCCAGGGGCTTTTTAAGCAAGTAGTTGGATGTTAATCTGCACTTGAGAGCTATTTTTTGTAGTTTTACATTAAGAAGTTCCAGGATTATCCATTTTGTGGCAGAAGGTGTTTACCTGGTCTTCCTGAGTTGGGAGGCAATTCAGGGAGTTTAAATTGTAGTCACTGATTGACCAGAGATGGTAGTTTATTTTCAGCTTTTGCTGTCTACTATAAATTAGGCATGTTTTCACAGAGCTGTTCACTGCTCAGTGGTGGTTAGCAGTACCCTGTATAGTAGCAAACCTATAAAGCTAGCACTTAGGACTTTAACCCGTAACACAGAAAGGCTTTGCATGGAGCTAAGCTTAGGGTAGCTAGATAGTGTCATATAGCACTAAGATTATAACACTATTTAGATCTAGACACCACTCAGGTGACCCCTGTAAAACCAAGACACTACACAGTAATAACCCAACACTAATTCAGGTCCTGACAACATGGACATGCTGTTTCCTAATGTCTCTGTGGCCAGCTTGGTAGATATGGGTATCCTGAGCCAGTCTAGCAATTGCCTTATGCACTCAGACAACCTTTTAATCCTAAAAGAAACTAACATGGTATGTGAGAGATGTACATATATAAATTAATTGGAGGCAAAAATCTCATATACAAACAAGGTTGTCAAAAACACACACACTACATCCTTCACTCATACACTCATCACACACATACACCTTCTTATGCTGAGGCACTTAAAAGAAACCTCTCCAAACCTCAAAAACCTCCTAAGCCATCACACTGCAGCTACTATCCTCAGCAAGCACTAAAGCACACACTAAAAGCAGCAGCTAACACCACACATAAGCCTACACCCAATGATCCCCCAAGAATAAAGTCCATAAGGCAAGCAAACACTTTACATTGTATTCTTGTCATAGGGGATTCTACTGTATGACACACAGATGCTCCTCTCCCCAGGATGGACAAGGAGAAGATAACAGTTATCCTATCTGGAGTCAGGATCCACAGAATCATGTAGCTCAGTTCACTACACTACAGGTACCAATTTTCTATTCATGTGGGTGTAAATGACCTGAAGTGTACCTCACTGGACTATAAAAAGACACATAAAGGAGCTCTCTGAATATGTCACAGACAGATTAATTGCTTGCACTGAGCAGCTTTCTTCCTTCTCCAAGGATGATGCCACAGTATGAACAGAAAATGGTTGATTTTAATAATTGGCTTAGTTTCTGGTGTCACTCCAGGGGAATACAATCTCTATTAGTATGGGAAGACATGGTTAATAGACCACTTTGCTTTGTCAAGGTTGGTTTGCACCCACACCTCTCAACCTGTTAGTGCTAGAAATCTGGACAAAGCCTGACAAAATGGGGGGGGGGGGACAAAGGCCCAAAAATAGGGACAGAATTTAAATATTGCTCATAAACTTGGAAAGTTTCTAGCATAAAAGTATTTGTGTTAACATGCATTTTCTGAAGGATTTGAAGTCTGAAACTCAAATGTATATCATCATTTCGTGACTTCAGTCCTCTGATCATCTCAGTGATTTGCCAAAAAATCACAAATTTTATGAGGAACAGATCAAAAATATGAGGCAAAAATCTGGACATTCTGTGAAAATATGGACAATTGAGACCTATGTCTGCACCTGTCCCCCCTGAGATTTCTGATATTGACTTAAACTTTATCCATCCCCTTAGAGCCATTTTTAGGCAATATCAAAATGGCAAAACTACCAACATAGCAAAAAAAAAAAAACTCAAAGCAACCTTTTGGTGTATAGCTCAATGTTAGAAGCATAAACAAGAAACTCCATACCCTACAAGCTCTTCTCATACTGTAGAATGTAGACATCTGTGCTCCTACTGAGATTTGGTTAAAAGCCAGAGAAAGTGCTCCAGCAGTGCAGCACAGACAGGGGCTAGAGGTGGAGGGGTCTCGATCTATGTTAGCAGCAAATACAACTCTAGGTTGGTTATACGGGATGATGCCCTGGAGTTCAGCCATCTCCGAGTCTCTATAGACAAGGTTCCCTGCTATGTGATGGACAGCTGCAGATAGTTCTGTATGACTCACAAAGCACACAACTCTTACCTAGACCTACTGCAGGTGCTCACCATCCAACCAGATACCCTATTCATTGTAGACTTTAACTACGCTTCTGTAGACTGAGAAATGCACGCTATCTCTAACTCACAGTCACACTGTATCTTGGACTTCATCAACACAAACACCCGGACCAGATAGTGCAATTTTCAACCCGAGGATCAAACATATTGGACCTAGTACTTACCAACATGTGAAAGCATTGCATCCCCTCCCGAGTCACCTCCTCAGTGGTGTCTCTCTTGAAATAAAATTCAACCCAAAAAAAAAACAATTAAACACACAACACTTTGTAACTATACTAAAGCAAGCTACATCCCTTTAAGTGATGGTTTGTCAAAATGTACTGCTCCTCCAAACTTCAAACAAAACCATTTATGCAGAATTATTTGCAGAAACCCTGTGCAAACACGTAAATTGCTGCACTAAGGCTGCCATACCTACCAGAAGTAAGTCCAGATCTAACATCAAAAACAAACCCTACAGGGGTAATCCTTACCTTAACCAGCTGTATAACAAAAGAAAGAAATGCCAAAATCAGAAAGAGCAATTCTCATACAGACAAGAACTCTCTGATTCAACTAAACAAGATATTAAGAGGTCTAACAAAGTCTAGCAAAGCCAATTACAAGGTCAGTATAGCCTCCCAGGCTAAGGACAATTACAAGGCCTTCTTCAGCTGTGTTAGGAATCTTAAACATAATACTTAGCATTGTGCAGAACTGGTGGTAAATGTCACAGCCTTCACTGACCAGGGTGACAAAGCATTCATCCCCCACTACCTCCTGTGAAATCCCTTCTAGCATATCCCACCAAAACTCAACAGGTAGCAGGTCCCGGAGGAGCCTGCTAAGACCAAAGACACTGTTTCAGTGGGCCCTGATAATATCCCCAGTTCCCTCCTAAATAGCCTACAACATGATCTAGCAGGACCACTTGAGGCACTCTTCAGCTACAGCTTCAAAACAAGTTACATGCCAGGTGAATTGAAGGCCACAACGGTCATCCCTCTTCATAAAAGCCATGGAACATGTTATCACGGAAATGATCAACAATGACATTGGGAAACTACAGTCATTGGACCCATCCCAGTTTGGCTTTGTTAAGGGAAGGTCTTGCCTACTTATCGAGAGGATCACTATGGATTATGGGAAACTGGTTCATACCACCTACCTTGACCTGTCCAAGGCATTCGACACAATACCCCACTCAGGTATTGTTGACAAACTCTAAGAACTAGGCATAAATCCATACATAACTCACTGGATTGCCAGCTGGCTCACAGATAAGACCCAAGAAGTCAGGATCAGTGGGACCACCTCCACCAAGAGACCTGCCATCAGTGGAGTATCCCAGTGCTCTGTTTTGGTCATGCTCCTGTTTGTCATCTACTTCTCAGAAGTCAAGGCTAATGTCAAAGTCCTCTGGCTCACCACGTTCACAGTTGACTGTAAATTGGAAGTTATCATAGATTCCCCCACAGCATCATGGGACCAACATTTTACAAGATGATCTAACACAAACAAATGATTGGTGTGAAATCCACAGATTAAAACTCAATGCAAAGAAATGCATTATAGTGCCCTTTGGGAAAGCATCCACCCAAGCTAATTACTTCATTGATAAAACACCCAAAGAGTTGACTCAATAGTTAGGGATCTGGGAACATACATAGACAGTAATCTAGCATTTGACCAACACTTAGCCAGGATAGTAAGAAAATGATTCTATGTCACCCAACTCATAAGTGAAAGTATGGTATCGAGGTCCAAGGAAGTAATAGTACCACTCTACTCAGCCCTTATCAGACACATCATTGAGTACAATGCCCCTTTGGCATGTGCCTATCCAGGCACTTGCAACAGTTGAAACGCCCTCATGGGTTCCTCACCTGGAGAACTTAGGGTATGACCTACACAGATCACCTTAAGACCCTATCTCTGTACTCAGTCTCCTGTATGTTACTGAGACACAATCTATGCCTAGCATATACGGTGTCCTTGGAGCCATCTGTGACAGATCTCTTGCACATCCACAACATCAGAAACGCTAGATCGGAGGACCTGAACTTTGTAACATAAATAGAACCTGCTGGATGAGTCAATATGTGTCTCAAAGCATCCCCATGCTATGAAATAACCTCCCCATCTATGTGAAGTAGAGTTTATCCTTGACACTGTTCAAAAGAAACCTTGATCATTGGATGAGAAATCACAAATTCAAAATCGGCCTGGCACCCATGTCTCTGATGTACAAAGGCTGACAGTGAGTAAATTAATCCCCAATGAAAATACCCCCCCACAAACATACACAATTCTTACGTACTTCTTTACTAACACACCCCACCATAAAAGTGTACAAGGAACTCTGAGACAAAACTGGGCTGGGATGCACAGCTAGGCTTGTAAAGACTCTGGTGGTCGTTAGCCTAGTATAAACCTATGAATCTATGGAATTACCTCATTTGCACAGAGGAAGTATACAAGACTTAGAACATGTGTTCATTTGACAGTCGGAAAAATGGCTACAACATTAGTTCAGGTCATCTGTCATGACCGAGGAGGTAATCCTGGCTTATTCAACAGTGACCTGTAGTATGAAGGAAGGGTTTACAGTGCTGTTCATATTGCTGATACTGTGGAGCAGAGGGAAAAAGTCCTGATTATGCTCCAGCTTGGATAAGGTCAATTGAACTGATCAGCTAATTCTAGATCTCCCATAGTCGTGGGGAGCATATCTCACAACCTCTTAGCACAAGGAATCAGGGCAAAGGCAAAAATTATGAGGGTACAAAGGCTCAAAAATAGGAATGTATTTTAAATATTGCTCTTATAAACTTAGAAAGTTGCTAAAATAATAGGTTTTGAATTGCCATGCATTTTCCGAAGGCTATGAAGTCTGAAACTCAAATATCTGTCATTATTTAGTGACTTCAATCCTCAATTAGTTTCCAGAAGGCCACAAACTGTATGAGGAAGAGATCAAAAATATGAGGTAAAAATTTGGACATTCTATGAATTGAAAATCTGGGCAGTTGAGAGGTATGGTGGGGAATGAGTTTGTTCTGACTTGCCACAGGATACCCTTTTGGGAAGAAGCCCAGATATACATTGCTTACATACAGGGACATGAGGATGCAAGTCCAGCCAAGAACTGTTTACATTAAGTTTAGTTAAGTTTATTTTAGATATGTTGTGTTGGAGCATGCATGTATCCCTGGCTTATTGCAGGTATGGCTTACCATGCTTCTTTGCCATAAGGCAAATGGATGTAGGAATTTTGTAAAAGCTACTAAACGTGTGTAAGATGGTATTCAAATTTCCTTGCTGTCACTTCTCCAGCCTGGTATTCTCCAGTGCTGTGTGAAGATTTGGAATGAATGGCCCACTTAAAAATACAACTTATTGTTTGCTGGAGGAGGGAGCCCTCAAAAACAATATAAAAATGCTCTTAATATTCTGTCAGTGTTATCTCAAAAACAATCATGAGTAACCCTGGGTCTTTGAGAAAGCTGGGTCTACAGTTCTGAGGAATAAATCAACTTCAACATGTTTGGGCAGATACACAACATGCAACATGACTCACATGCATTACAAGTTACTGAAAATTGCTCATATGGTCACAAAAGCACAGGCATAAAAATCAGTAGCTGAAATAGTGATAGTCATGTGATTAATGGACATGCCACACAGAAAAATGAAAAGAAAGAAGCAAAAACTATGATGGCAAATATTTCTTTCCCTTAAGTTTCATCAAGTACAAATTCTCCAAAGATTCGACCAGGTGAAGCATATAGATCAAAAACTCATGTCTTTAAAGCCACCACAACAATGTTTCTTGGCGGTGGCAATCCCTCTTTCACCCTCATAGCCCTTTTCTTATTTATACTAACTCCCTGATTACATACCACAGAGAAGAAAAACAGCTTCTGCAAATGGAATCGCTGCCTTTGTGCAAATGGAATCCACTTAGCACTAATTTCCTATAGGGAACAGTGATGGTGGAGTTCAATATCAGGGAGGTGATGTCAAAGAGTTTGAATGTCACCTACTTTACTTGCAAACAAGTGAAGGGTAACAGGATCACTTCATTGATTTAATGTCCCATTTCCATATGCAAAGGATAATTTGCAGATTTAATTTATCCTAGAACCTAATTATTTCCATTTCTTAAGAAACCCCAAGTGTCTGTCCTATTTATTTATTTATTTTACATTTGTTTAATGGGAAAGTCCGACTGAACACAGGTCCTTTTTCAGCGGAGTCCCGGGGAGAAAAGCTCCAAAAAAGTACAAAATGTAGAAAAAGAACAAAAAATGTAGAAACAGTACAGAAAACAGCACAAAATACGAAGTACAAAAATAAAAAAAATAATTGAATTATATACATGATTGAGAAGTTACATTAGACCTTTACAAAACTGATGTACTTAAATTATAGACAAATTTCAGAGGAGCTATACAGTATACAAATATAGCATATGATTCATGTTAAAATTCAACACTATTCCCTACTCAGGCATAATAGATAAACTCTCCCAGCTAGGCATCAACCTGTATGTTACCAGATGGATAGCTAACTGGCTCACTGATAGGACCCACTCAGTCAAAATAGGGGATGCCAACTCTAGTAGTAGATCCATAATGAGCTATGTACCCCAAGGATCGATCTTGGGGCCTCTACTGTTTGGGATATACTTTTCTGAGGTGCAAGACAAAATCAGTGGTTTGTGGCTGACCAAGTTTGCAGATGACTGCAAGCTGGGCACTGTCTTAAATTCCCCTAGTGATGTGAACATCCTCCTAGAGGGCCTTACCCAAACTAATGATTGGTGCCAGGAACATGGCCTCAAACTGAATGCCAAGAAATGCATCATTATCCCCTTTAGGGAAAATGGTGTCCCCACTAACTATCACATTAATAACAATGTACTAAGCAAGCAAGCAGTCATGAGGGATTTCAACACCCAGGTTGATAGCAACCTGACTTTTGAACACCACGTTGCCTCAGCTGTACTGAGGGCTTTCTACATGGCCCATCTCATAAGTAAGGGTTTTTCATCCAAGAACAAGTAGGTCATAACATACCTGTACTCCTCAGTCCCATTATAGAGTACAGTGCCCCCTTCGACATATACCTTGCCAAGCACATGCAGCAGCTGGAGAGACCACAGAGGTTCCTGACCAGAAAAATCCAGGGTCTCAAACATCTGTCCTACACAAATAGGGTAAAAGCCCTGTCCACAGACTGCTCAGAGGTGACCTGTGTCTGGCATACAAGGCTATCTCAGGCCCAGCCTTGATGGAGTTGCTGCATATCCATAAGTCAAAATCCACTCAGGAAACCCACATGCAAGGCCTAAACCTGGCCTGTGACATTAACAAAACTTGTTGGTGGGATAGATTTGTGTCTGTTAAGCAGAGTACCTTTCTAGCCCTCTTTTAGAGGAACCTGGATGACTGGATGGGAAACAGAAAATATACCCCTGAGATCCCAGCAGTGTCTCTGCTGGACAGGGAAAACAGGTGCTGACTTTGTGGGAACATGGGCAAAATTTTTGGTTAGGCTTATAAGGGCCTCCGGTTCAGTAGACTAGTATCATCCTATGAACCTATACATTTTCTGTGGGAAATGCATATTTTTAGGTTAAAACAGATATATACAATGTCAAATACAGGCATATATTCCATTTGCAATTCAGAAGAAAGTAGTAGGACTTTGATAAGGTATAGGCTTCTAAGATTCTATGTTACCAGAAACTAGCCAGGACATATATATATATATATATATATATATATATATATATATATATATATATATATATATATGGGATCAATACTAATTACTGAAAGAATTATTAACTGAAGCACAAACGGCCGGGCATACTTCCATGAAAGGGCTTTTTACCAAAAAAGCACTTCCACGGAAGTATGCCTGCAGCTAGAGGGAGTCGTGGGGGAATGAATTGCGGAGATTGTACTACGGTGCGGATAGGGGAATATTCCCTTTTCCTCACTGTAGTGTGATCTCAGAGTGAGAATATTACAGTGGGGGGGGGTGTAGGGGGCACAGTCCCCCACATGTGGGTGCAGGGGGGCTTGCCCCCTGCATAAAAGTAGATTTATTTTTTTTTTGTTTTTTTTTAACTCACTTTAACGAAAGTGCTTTTTTGGTGAAAGCACTTTCGTTAAAGTGTGTTTGGTGATTGTGGATTCGGACTATTGAACTTTCATTCAATAGTCCTAGATCCACACACATATATATATATATTTATCTGGGTCTCATTTCACTGAATAAAATTATGTTTCTACGAAATGTAATTTCGTGACCCCTGTTTGCCAAAAGTGCATTTTTTCAAAAATGCACATTCGCGAAAAAGAAACTAAGTGAAAATAAAAAAAAAAAAAAACACACACACAAACCCCCCACACACACACAACACTAACCACATTTATGCAGGGGGGTAAGCCTCCCTGCACCCACACCCCCGCTACTTATACATTCTCACTCCGAAATCTCACTACAGTGGGGAAAATCTAGGAATGTGGTTTATTTAGGTCAATGCAAGAAATGTCAATGTTTTTATGTAGGTATGACCACTAGAACATTGAGAGGAGCGCATTAGGGATCACATTTATGCCATTAATAAGGAGAATGAAACTAATGCCTTGGCAAATCATGTGCTACAGAGGGATAGCACACACACTTTTAACTTTTTAGTTTTGGAACATATCTATAGTACGGAAAGATTAGGGTGTATGCGAAACTATACAGAAAAGAAGGAAGTAAAGTGGATAATTAAGTTAGCAGCAGACAGGGGTCATGGTCTCAATGACAAAGTTTCTTTGAGACCATTTTTAATAGATAAACTTTTAAACATTGATGTAAGTTACACCCTTAGACATTATATTATTGTATGACTATATAATATATTTTTTTGTGTGTATATATATTTTATGTGCTCTTTTACATATTTTCTCATGCACAGATATTTTTATGCCTGTTTATTGCAATAGTTTTAGTAGTTGTTGAATGTGAAGTGTCAGAATTTTTTTCCTTCATATGTACCAATGAATCAGCTTTTTACTATTAAGTCTCTATAGCAGTTCTCCAATAGGAGTCTTTTTAATACTATATAAGAATGTTTAATGGAGATATATAGTTAAGTCTGATGAAGCGTCCCGGAGACGTGAAAGCGCTCACTGTTTTTATTTGTCCCAATAAAATCGCTTTTGGAATCTTTTTGGAGTTCATTTGGTTGGCTTCGATTGTCGTGGTGTATCCTCTTTATATGCTGTTTGGACTTAATTGTTTTTGAGAGGATACTTTATCCTGGTTTGTGTTTTACTTGTCTTTCTGAAAAAGGAATATTCCCTTATCCCCGCTGTGCCACGATCTAAGCAACAACCTCCGTTGCCGTTCACTAAGTTGCTTTTTCACGAAAGTGCATTTTCGAAAAAATGCACTTTCACAAAAAAAGGGTCACCGAATTACATTTCATAGAAACGTAAATTCGATGGGTCAAGGTAGACCCATTTATATATATTTATAAATAAAGTTTTCTGACTGTTGACTAGACAACAGACTCAGGACACATGTTTTTCCATCTGCTACCACCTGTTGAGAGGAAACATGCATTATAAGATATCTTTTTCCCACATCATCAGTTTTTTTTATTGTTTTTACATATTTCTTCTTCTGAAAAATCCTGCTGAGCTGGGATTCTGTTTGCTTCCTTTCTGTCCCACCAGTTCCTAAGTGCTATACATCTTGATTTATTTTATTAATCTGCAATCACATGTTCATACTAGAATAGCAATAGCCTTTGCATCTTAATAACTCGCTTGCTGATAGCAAAAAGATCATGGAAATGACATTTGATCATCACCTAAAATCACCTAAAATGAGTCAAAGGCATTTAGTGATTCTAGTGTGAATCCATAAAACAATATTGTAAAGTATATCTAGTTCATTTGGTGTGCTAAAAACATGTTTTTTAAGATGGATCTTTGTTAATTGTATGGGTTGCGATTGCTGTCTGTTATGCAATGACAACACAAATCAGAGTAACCGTTTGACAGTTAAATGTTACAAACCATGGGGTATTTTGAAGTCAGAACTGGAAGCACATGATCAGGCAGCTGGATTTGGAAACACATGCTAGGGAAGTATGCACAGAAGTTTCATCATGATAATGGCGGAATTTAAGAGGCCCAGTGACCCTTATCTACTGACTGGCAGAGTATGTACTTTTTTAGACTGTCTGTTTTAAGGACTACATTAAAAACTGTAGAAAACCAGGCTGAAGCTGTTTTTAGTTAGTTTTGGAAATTCAGGCTTGGGCAGCATGAACTGAAGATTCCCACTACAGTCCCTGGCTGAAAATTAGCCAAATTTAGGAACTTGAGTCATAGGTCTGCTAATGTAAGCAGTACTTACTTACTTTGCAGGGCTACTGGAACAAGTCTAGCAATGGTAGGGACAATGTTTAAACCTTTGTATATAGCAAGAAAGCATGTAACTAATAGTTAAGTGCCACATAGTAATCAAAGTGATTTAAGGATTACAGTATGGGACCTTTAAAATGCATGTACAGTGGTACTCATTCAGTCCGTTGGAGATTATCTCATTGCAGACATTTGATCAATACTGATAAACTGAACAATAGCCTATCAAATGAACTGTAACTTAACCTTGCAGTTGGGTTACCTCAGAGGTAGTGTACTAGAGGGGGGGGTGTAGTCTACTTACTGCATGAGGAGCAAGCATGTGCATGAGACGGTTGCTCCACCCTTTGGCCTCTATGACTGAAAAGGTTTTGACAACATAGTCTTTAGTAGAGTAGAATATATGCAAGTGAGCACCTAAGGTAAAGCATACTAATTTACATGCAGTGACATGATGGTAAAGAGTAGGCTGGTTATTCTGTACATCCTGAAGGCAAAGTAGGTAGAAGGGCAGTACAGCAGTGCAATAGCATAGCCAGGGTGAGGCAAAGGGAGTAATTTACACCAGGCAGAAAGTGGTAGTGGGCACGATCAAGAGATCTGTTGAATTTTTCTGTACCAAAATACAAGTACAGAAAGTCACCTGATTTTCATATTTTTTTTTTTTTTTTTTTTTTTTTTTGGCCAAGGGTTATGGATCATCTTACATACATATATATATATATATATATATATATATATATATATATATTTTTTTTTTTTTTGTTGATAGCTAGGTGTGTGTGGAATTGGTGGGGTATAACTGGCTGTTATACTGTAAGAAGCTAATCAGCTTTCTGGAGTAAGGGTAAGTCCTTTTTTGTTTGCTCTTCACTTGAAGAGCTGAAGTGGGACTAGCACGTGGGGGTAAATGGGCCAGGTATGGCTCAGCAGCAAAGTCTATTGGCCTGGGATCTAGAGTCTACTATTCAGGGGGAAGACAGACTAGAAATGCTGTGGGACTCACTGCGAGACAGAGAGAGTCTTCTAGAAACACTGAGGGAAGTCAACAGAATCAGTGACAGATTCAGGACAATAAGACTGAAATGTAAATCTATGGCAGATTTCATGATCTCAACCTGTGGTTCTACAGCAGGACTGTAATGTAGAGGAAAACAGGGTATTCAGTCAGCAGTTGCAGGACCTCCTCAATATAGTTGAACAAAATGTGGTGATCTTAATAACAAGTGACCCAAATACTCATAGTTGAACAGACAAAACAGGATATAAGGATTGCCTGGCTTCACATGGCTGGTGCAACAAGAATAATGAAGGCTAAGATGACGTGGACAGTCACAAGATCACAGACAAGAGGGGCAAGCAGGCATTTCAGGTAGACGACCTCCTAGTAAGAATTGTGGACAAATCAGAGATTATAAATTCATCTCTAATAAAATAGTCAGATTCCTGATTCCAGCATGAACCACTGTTGGCCACAATCAGCTGCAAGCAGTGGTCAGAGAAGGATCTAAGATCAACAGGAAAACATGGTTGTTGGCTGGAACAAAAGTATGAGTTCAAGGAAATACATGGGAATACAAGAAAAAAGGCAGCATCTCAAAACAGCATGTGTGAAGTCACATATGTAATTAAGGTATATAAGCTAGTAGTGGAATGCAGAATTCTGGAAAGATACCAAAAGAAAGAAAGAATACAGGAAAAAAGAGAGACAAAAGATCAACCAGACTGGCAATACTGGTTGGCTAACAAAGAGGCTAAGAGAGCAGTCACAATGGCAAAGAACAAAGCATCAGAGAATGGTCATCTTCTGGAAAGTGACTCAGCAGCTGACATCATTCATAAGGGATGCCAGGAATAATCTGCTCAGCTGTCCAGAGGACATCAGGTTCACATGCCCTGAGTACTTCAAGAAGTTTCTGAATTCAGGACGAAGACAGACTAGATAGAAGACCAGAGCTTCTGAATGAATAAAACCATACAAACCATACAAAACATGTACTGTAACATGCACGGTTCTCAACGAAAGGTAAAGAACACACTCAAGAAAAAGTGCAAAGTACAAAGTGCCCTAAGGAATATGAAATCAAGGAAAGTGGCAGGCTCAGATAAAGTCATTGCAGACATGATCCCACATATTCTACTAACTATATTACTCAAACATAAAGCATCCCTACAACTTAACATAGTAACCCTCCCACCATACCTATTACCCACAGAGCACAATCATAAAGTGTCCCTTATAAACAAACACATTCAAAAACTGAGAAAACTAATAATCTCATGCTTATTAAAACTAGCTCTAAGTGGAGACATCCATCCCAACCCTGGCCCTACCATCTCCAACCCCAATCTTCATAATCAGACTAGCAACCACAACTTCTCCCATATTACAGCCAATAGAAAGCCAAGTGACTTCCTTCTACTATGCCTAAATATTAGAAGTATATCCAACAAAGTCCATGAACTCCATGCCACCATAGACTTGTACTCCCCAGATATAGTCATCCTGACAGAAACCTGGCTAAAACCTCACATTACCAGTGCGCAAATACTCCCTACAGGTTGCGGCATACTAAGAGTAGACCGGCTAAACAAAAAAGGATGTGGTGTAGCTATAATATTTAAACAGCATCTAAACATCCAGATCTTAAAATCATCAGCACCATAAATAGGCAATGAAGAAATAATATATACCAACCTCAAAATTAACCAAAACAAAACCATCAGCATAATTGGATGCTACTTCCCACCTGGCCAAAACATCCCTCCCCTAGAAAACCTCCTCAGCTGGTCTACCCACCATCTCCCCCAAGAAACTATCATCTTAGGTGATTTCAATATAGACTGGCAATCCTGTTCTGGCAACAATCCAACCCATCATGTATACCTTCATGGCTTCACTCAACTAGTCCAGTCACCAACCAGGATAAATAAAAACTCCACCAAGCACACTACCCTGGATTGGATACTAGTCAGTAAGAGCCCCCAGTCATATATAACAGGCTGCTTATCAGATAGCCTCAGTGATCACTGCCCAACATTCCTAATCAAAAAATACCTATACCAAGCTAAACCTGTCATCTACCGTCAAATACGTAAAAAACTAAACTTTAACCCACTCACATTCATCTCATCCCTCAAAGAATGTAACTGGCATCCTCTAAAGTACCTCAGTCTAGATGATGCAGTTGAATTTTTTAATACTACCTTCCTGAACATCCTTAATTACCATGCCCCCATAAGGTTCTCCAGAACCAAAGCACAACCCTCCCCATGGCTACAGAAAACCACTAAGTCAGAAATGAAAAACAGGGATAAAGCCTGGGAGCACTGGTGCAAAACCAAAACCCCCGCAGCTAGACAGAAATTCCTAGAACTACGCAATAGAGTCAAAAAGCTAATAAAACAAGACAAATCCCAATACTACCAGTCTGCCCTAGACTCCTCACAACACAGCCCCAAACAATTCTGGTCCTCCATAAACTCCATCCTCCACCCAGGTAAAGTCAGTACCCCTCCTCCTAGCATCACTCACTCCTCAGAAAATATTGCTACCTCATTCAATACACACTTCACCCAAACCATACTATCACTAGCTAAACAACACAACCCGCCTCCCCTCCAACCCACACCTTCAACTAGTAATCTCCCCACTGCCTTCTCTTTTTCTCCTGTACCTACCTCCAACATAAAAAACTCTTAACTAAACTTAAACCCACCAAATTAGCAGCAGACAGCCTCCCAAGTGAATACCTACAAATCGCAGCTGATGCTCTGGCCTACCCAGTATCCATCTTGATTAACTGATCTCTGTCAGAAAGTTACGTTCCCACACTGTGGAAAGTATCACATATAATTCCCCTCCACAAAGGCGGACCCTCCACAGAACTAACCAATTACTGCCCCATAGCTATTCTCTCTCCACTCTCCAAAATACTAGAGAGATGCATACACTCTCAGGTCTCAGACTACCTCCTTACTAACAACCTCCTTTCCAGTACTCAGCATGGTTTCCGACCAAACCATAGCACCACCACTGCCTTACTCTCCTTTACTAACACTATCCTTCAGCATAAAAACAAATAAATAGCCTATCCTTCTCACAATCGGTCACCAACTGGTTTCAGAGTTACCTGTCTGACCGCCAACAATCCGTTATATGGCAGAATGACATATCTCCCCAACTACCTGTCTCCATAGGGGTTCCCCAAGGATCCATCCTTGGTCCCCTACTCTTCTCTGTTTACACCAATAATCTAGCCTCTGCCACCAAACATGGCACGCTCATACAATACGCAGATGACTCGACCATCATCTGCTCAGCCCAGTCCCTACCAAAACTGCAAAAAGTCACACAGGAAGCCTTTTCCTCTGTTGAAACATGGTTATCCGATACCCGATTAATACTCAACCCAAACAAAACTAAACTACTCCTCTTCCAACCCACCAAACATACTCAAAACAACTCTCACTTTAACATCACGGCAAAAGACAACACCACTATATACCCAACTGAACACACCAAATTGCTAGGAGTGGAAATAGACAATAAACTAAAATTTGACATTCACATATCCATGACTATAAAAAAAGTCCACAAAAAAACTAGGAGCGTTATACAGAAATAAGAAATTTCTCACCAAAGCAGCAAAGATTTCAACAGCAAATTCCCACCTTATCTCCACCCTACTTTATGCCTCTCCAATATATACCAGCCTAAGGCAATGTGATCTAAACAAGCTAGAGACCTGCTACAACAAAATCGCCAAATTCGCCACAGGGGCATCCTACCATAGTCACCACTGTCTCTCACTTGCTGAACTGGGCTGGCTTGAACTCCCTCACCTCCTTCAGCGGTATCAACTCTCACTCGCCCACAAACTAGTAAACCATCCACTAAATGTCCCATCCCTCCAGAATCTACTCCAACCCTATCGCACCACCAGACCACTAAGATCCAGCAGCAAAAATCACTTGCAGATCACTAAAGCCAATAACTCTGCTGGTGAAGCACTGTTCTCTTGCGCCATAGCCAAATTATGGAACTCACTCTCACCCACAATTACCTCCATACCATCATGCACCCGCTTCAAAACTTTACTAAAAGCGCAACTAAAAACATACTGGCTATGCCCTTGCAACTCCCACTCTAATATCATCCACCCCATCCAACCACTACCTTTCTTTCCACTCCACTAACTACCTTGATTATAGCAAGCTCAGATGCTCATAAGCCAGTACTTATTATACAGCACAAACTTCTTCTTCTTGTAACATTTGTTAATGTCTGGTATGCACTTCACAGATAAAGATTCTAGTGGTCTACTGATGTCCTATGTTCTTCATCTGTAAATATGTTGTAAGTAATTGCTATGTAAATTGTTAATCACTATGTAATCCAATGTAAATGCTGTCTGTTTATTTTAACTGTGGAGCTTTTCTCCCCGGGCCTCCACTGAAAATGGACCTACATCCAGTCGGACACTCCCGGTCAACAAATTTAAATAAATAAATGATCAAGATGTCGAGTACATTAGTTTATTCATTGTGATATGGAAAGAATGCTATATCCCATATAACTGGATAAAAGCACTTTAGTTCCAGTATACAATAACAAAATGGATATCAACATCTACAGGTAGTACAGGAGTATCAAACTCCTGCCACGCTACATGGAAATATGGAAAGGCTGAGTGTTAAACAAATATGCAGAATAGCAGAATTTAAGATGGGTGATGAGCAGTTCAGATTTGGATTGGGATGCAGTACAACTGACACAACTTTACAGTGAGACAGTTAGTGGAGATGAAACTGGAGATGAGGAAGGAATCCAATTGGGGCATTCACGGACATGGAGAAAGCATAAGACAAAGTCCCAAAGAAAGCTGATTTGAGTAGTTTTGCAGTGGATCGAAGTCCTGGAAAGACTGATAGATGTAGTGTAGGCTAGGTTCTAGGACACAGTGATACAAGTACGAGCAGTGGTCCAACTCAAAGAGGCAGTCCCAGTGATAGTAGGTGTGCAACAGGGTTCATTTCTGAGTCTACATCTGTTCATACTCATGGTTGACTACATTGGCAAACAGGTTGGAGGGGAAAGATCAACAGAGCTTCTGCATGCAGATGATGTGACACTACAAGCAAACTCTGAAAAGAAACTTCAGAAAATGATAGGAGACTATAGTGCAAAACTCAAGACATGTGGGATGAAACTGAGTACAGACAAGAGACTGGTCATGGCAGCAAAAGGGGGAAATCAGAAGAAGCTATAAACTGGGGAAATAGTGAGCCAGGTTAAGTATGTAGGAGATATGGTTAAGGAGAAGGGAAATCTGAAAAAATATGTTGTTGTTGTGTCTTTCAGCTTTTTCCCGGTTAGGGGCTGCCACAGCAGAACTCCGGTCCACTAATAATTAGCAATAGATTTTTACGTGCCGAGTTGCCGGCCTTGCGCACAACCTTTAATGAAGATACGCCCATTCACGCATGTCTCCACACAGAAGACGCTCTAACTGAGAATCGAACAGGACAATGTCTTACTGTGAGGTGACAATGCTACCGCAGCACCACCACCAAAATCTGAAAAAAATATGTCAAAGCTAAAATCAGAGATGCTGCAGCTAGCTGTCATATTGTATCAGAAGTAGTGTGTGACAGAATTCAAAAGAAGTTGAAAAGTAATTTGTACAAAGGTATGGGTAGTGTTTCCGGGGTCTATATTAGAATATCGAATGTTCTAAATATCAAACGCTCTAAAGAGCAAAGATGCAGGACCTCAAAGTGCTTTTTTTGAGATTGCAGTACAGTGAAGATTGGAATATTTGCCTTTTCCTCACTGTAGTGCAATCTTGGAGTTGGAATATATATTTAACGGGAGGTGTAGGGGACACAGCCCTCCACAATAACGATTTTGAGGTCCTGCATTTTAGCTCTTTAGAGCATTCGATATTTAGAACATTCAATGTTGTAATATAGACCCATGCTTCCGTATGTCACAGACATCTGGGCAACATATCTCGCAACTGTTCAAATTTTTGCAGTATGTCCAGATTTTTGCCGCAAAATGTTGGTTTGTTCCTCATAAAATGTTTGTTTTTCTGGCAAATCACTGGGATGATCTGAGTAATGAAATTAGTAAATGATGTCATACATTTGAGTTTCAGACTTCATATCCTTTAGAAAATGCATTTTAATACATACACTGTTATTCTAACAACTTAGTACATTTATAAGAGCTATATTTAAAATCTGCCCTATTTTTGGGTGTTTGCATACTCATTATGTCATGTTTTGTTTTGATTTATTGGGCTAAAAGATTGGGAGGCATGCTGAGCAATGAAGATAGAACAGTGAAGGAGATGGAGCTGAAGTACCTGTGATGGCAGTAGGGTGCAGACTGTGTGGCAAGCAAAGAAAGGAGGGCATCAGAGAAGCAAAGAAAGAATATTCTGAGCTGCATTGAAGGCGGCTTTTAGAAGATTTTTCAGTTTCACCACTTTCTGAAAATTACTTTGGCTGATCGACATCATTCCTGATGTGTTGCCATTAACAGCAGAAACACCTGGCAGGTGTGTGACTTATAGTGGGATTTATATTCAACTGGCAAGGTTTTATTGAAAGGGAGAATCTCTAGTGATCAAACAATCAAGACAGGAGGCAACAATCCAAACCATAATCATTACCCCTGCCAGGTATTGCATATCTTTATTTTGCCAAGTATTGTTGCTACCATGTTTTTTTAATTTAAATTTTCATTGTTTATTTATGTATGTATGTATGCATGTCTTTATTTATCGTGTTTTCATCTGAGTACTAAGTATTCAAAGTTACCTACTTTATATTCAGATGCGAGTTGTGACTAATGTTTAATAAGGCAACTTATATGTATTTACTTAAAATTTTAAAATCAGAGCAGTATTGGTTCTCTCTTTTAATAACTTGTGTTACACAGCCACGATATATTTGTCCATTGGAATTTCCTTTATGTTTTAATAATGAGAAATGTAGTGTATAGTTCTGTCTTAGTTATCACAGTAAGGTTAATAGCACCTGCATTTGTAACAATGTGGGCAGACACCTTGGTAACTTTGTAACAGCTCTCAAAGTAAATCTTTTTCATCTTGGTCTTGTCCCCTGAATATTCCAAAAGAAAGTTATAAGGATATTTACTCATGGTTAGAATGTTCAGTAGCCAAGCATGAAGCCAGAGTTGTGAAATTCATGCATGAGTTTCACACTGAATGATATAATACATATTATGTAATGACGGCCCATAACCATTCAAAAACGTGCATGCTGATTGGTCAGCCCAACCAGCATGTCCGTTGTAAAATCAAGCATATACCAATAGAAGAAAGTCCAGTCACCCGGACTTTCTTCTATTAATATATGCTATGAAGCTTTCCAGTTTTCTTAATTAAAAAAAAATAATACACTTTGAAATCCAAACAGGTATGAGAGAGATGGGACAGAGAAAATACAAGGATAATCAGGTACTTTTCTTTAGTTTTGCATAACGTACCTGACTTTTCTTTGTATGTTCTCTGCCCTGTCTCTCACACATCTGAACTGTCTGCATTTCAATTTTTTTTCATTAAAAAAAAGCAATGGAGATCTTTCTTTCCCTATTGCTGCTTTTCCAAAGCACTAATGTACTGCATAAGTTTGGGAACTTAAATCCCATATGCATGTGCAGTGCATCAAGAAAGCCCCATGATACCGGGATAAAAGTGGAAGAGCACCATGGCTCCATTATACAAAGACATTATTTAAGTAAAGTAAGTAATGTTTTTCTAAAATAATGTAATTGTATAATAACAATAGCCCATGGATGGGTGTTGTTGATGCTGGATTTACCCACAGTGGGTGAGGTTTGGTCGCAAGGATGAAGCATGGGTTATTATTATATTAGATAATGGCCGAGTCATACATTGATACTCTATTGTAGAATTAATGTTTTCTAACAGAGAATTAATGTACAGCTATCACCCAATTAAAAAAAACAAGTCTGTTGCTTTAGACAGCATATTAATCTGCTTTTTAAATGTTATAAAACTTCTTCTTCTTCTTCTGGCTTTTCCCGGTTAGGGGTTGCCACAGCAGATCACCTGTCTGCTTATGACTGGCAGTGGAGTTTTATAGTGTCGAGTTGCCAGCCCGATGGCCAACCTTTCACAGAAGGCACACGTACGCAGTAGGGCCAACGTAGAGTGTCCAGTCCACCTACAGAATGTCTTTGGGATGTGGGAGGAAACTGAAGCACCCGGTGGAAACCCACACGACTACAGGGAAGACATGCAGACTCCGCACAGAAGGCACCCCAGCAGAGGATTGAACCGAAGAACCTCTTGCTGTGAGGTGGCAACGCTAACCGCTGCACCACCACGGCCTCCCCTAAAATGCTATGAAACAAGGACTTAAAAAAAAAAAACAGCCATTATCTTTTTTACACTTACTGAACTTGGCTTTGTTATGTAGCAAAAGTAAAATGTGTGTGTGTGTGTGTGTGTGTGTGTGTGTGTGTGTGTGTGTGTGTGTGTGTGTGTGTGTGTGTGTGTGTGTGTGTGTGTGTGTGTGTGTGTGTGTGTGTGTGTGTGTGTGTGTGTGTGTGTCTGTATGCCTGTGTGAGAGAGAAAGAAAGAGACAGAAATTCAGTCAGCAAGAGAGAGAGAGAGAATGAGAACAAGAGACTCAGTGCCTGGTTCTTTCAAAGCTAAAATATGAGGGGAAAAATTCCTAAAATCAGGTACAATTTTTTAACTATAACCATAACTGATTAAATGAACAAAAAGAACAAGAAGCTTTGAATCAGCATGCATTTTCTGAACAATAAGAAATACGAATCTGTAATGTCTGGCTTCATTGACTGGTAGTAATCTTCAATTTTTAACCAGAAAATCAAACATTTTCAAGGGAGAGAGCAAAATTAGGGACAGTTATGAATTTACTATTTTAGGTGTGTGTGTGTGAATAGGTGTGCCTTCTTTGAATGTTGGGTGTCGGGCTGGCAACTCGGCCCCCTAAAAATTCACTGCTAATCATTAGCAGATCGGAGTTCCACTGTGGTGACCCCTAACCGGGAAAAGCCGAAAGACAGCATTTATATTTATATATATATATATATATATATATATATATATATATATATATATATAAAATCCCACATTGCTGACAACAATGCACTGAAAAGCTTCATTTGTCACAATATCTAATTCCTGAAATTACCCTCTGCAGGAATCCTTTTCCCCATTGTTCCTGGGTCCACAGTAGTATAGAGTCGTGGATTCAATATTTTTCTGCTTTGTTTTTTGCTGATGTTTAGTTTTTTGAAGCAATAGGAATGGAAATATGGGGTTCAGCTTTGTGATCAAGTATGTGATAGTAAAATTAAATATATATGTGATGTCCGTCCTCTGGGCCAGTGATCAAGGAGCCTCAATCCTCACTACTGACACAGGTGGGGAATATTCACTGAGAAAAAAAATAAACACAGTATTTTCAGATCCAACCCTCTGCACCAAGTACAATTTTGCTTAAGAGCACACAGAATACACACTCCAGTCCTGAGGCTGGGCTTTCTTTCCAAGTCCCAAGTAAGACTCTCAACTGACCACTACAGAGCTAAGTCCTTAGCTGGGTGTTCCAAGCCAATTCTTCCACCACCGCGTCTGTGAAATCTATGCTCTTCGTGTCCCTGTTCAAAGTAGCTGTCACACACACTATCATTGAGATTTGGATTTTTACAAACACACCCCTGGGAAAGGCTGGCACAGCTTACCCACTCTGATACCTCCACCCAGACTCTACGGTAGATTCACTGCCACCAGAACACCCAAAGCCAGCTACTTTAAGTCTCTTCCAAGGGTACCCAATTGCACTTATTAAAATTCCATTGGTGTTTGTACTTATTATTTTTTGTTGCCTTGATTTGTTGCACCACGGTGGTACCATGGCTGATTCTGCTGCTATTAATAATGATGCGAATTTGGAACTGCCTTATAATCCTGGGAATGTATCTTTGAAGAGACCGCCTTCTGAACGGCTTCAGCATTGCCTATCTGATGATGTCAATCCATTACTTGAATGCGAGATTACTGCTATGGGGGACACTGCTACACTCAGCTGTGAAGACCTTGGGAGATTTGACTCTATTTTGAACTCGTTGCAGTTTGATTTACTCAAGCTTAAACGATTGCAGCTTCAACGTTTTCATTTTGAAGCAAGTATACAAAGGAGGGTTGTACCATGGGGTTTGAGAGTCCTTAAGATGCCGACCACTGGCAATAGATATCCGGAACTTCTCAGTCGATGGCAACGCCTCAATATAGAGGTGAACATTAGCTACATGAAACTTTTAAATTAGTTTTTTCTTCCTGAGGAACTTTTGCTACAGGAGTCAGTTAAGGACAAACAGTCATCTCTATAAAAAGACTTTAATAGTGACTTTGTAGACTTGAAACTTGATCGTTTGATGGGCAATGTTACTATTTTTGGAAAGAGATTACTGGAGCAGAAAAAACATAAGTTGTCTAGGGATATTTTTGATTTTACACATGGTCAGGTATTTACCTGGCCCAGGAACAGCACTTCTGGACAGTCTGTTGCTAGGCAGGTAGGTGTTTCCACCTTAAACTCTAGCAATGGTCATGTGAATGGAACTATTGGTAACCCTGCAAATGTATCTAATATCCCTGTTGAGTCTAATGGTCCTGTGACTACAGTCTTGCATTCCAGTGATGTTAACAATAGTGATAATGTTGATGTTCGTAGTGCTTCCTGTCCCACAGTTGTTTTGCAAACAGGTGGACATACGCTACCTAATGGGGCCGATTTTCCGTCGGTTCAAGGTTTAAATAGTAGTGCTTCTACTGATAAGGGACCTGTTGTTCCTAGTAAAGTTCTCAATACGAATTATTCTAGCAGGGAGATTGGCTCATGCAGCCCTTTCCCCATAGCAGACAATTTCCGCAGAGGGAGGAATCGCTCAGTGAGCAGGAGAAGACAAAAAAGGAAATTTATAGCCAGCGAGGTGAAATAACCCACACTCAAGAAGATGTGGGAGAGGTTAGCATAGTATTTAATCTCTCACATAGACCACTTAGTTGTTATGAGCTTCAATTAGTAAATAGAGGTTTGTCTTTCATCCCCTCTGCTCGGAGCAATTACATAGACACTATTTTAGATGTCAAGCTTTTTGCTAGGAATTTGCAGCTTAAGCTAATGTACTCCAGCACTAATTTTGTTCAGCCAGATGTTCAGTTTAGGAAACCCAGTGTCTATACTCCAGTATTACATCCCTTAATTGATACTTTTAGTAAACTTGTTGAAAGAGACATCTACTCCTCTTGTATGGATGTCACTTCTACCAAGAAAAACTTGAGTGTAAAACAGAATAAAGCATTATGAGATCTTATGCATGATGCTAATATCTCCATTAGGCCTGTTGATAAGGGAAGGTCTATTGTGGTTCTTGATAGAGTGTTTTACCATAGTGTCATGGTAGAGATGCTACACAATGAAATGTATTATAGACCCATAACCACAGAAGATGTACAGAGTATTATTATTAGAGTTTATAGTAGCCTAGAGGACTTATATAAACTGGGTGTTCTAGAATTTAAGTTATATGATTATTTGTTGACTGATAACCCTGTTATTCCTATTATATATAGATTACCTAAGATACATAAAGATCCAGTTAACCCACCCATGAGACCTATTGTTTCTGGTCGTGGGTGGGTTACTGATATTTTGTCTTTTTATATTGAGAAAATCTTGAGACCCTATGTGGATTCGAATAAGTTTGTACTTAGGGATTCTTATCAAGCACTTCATTGCCTATCAGGCCATGATACTTTTATCTTGGTCACCATGGATGTTATATCTTTGTTCACTAATATTCCTAACATCTCAGGGTTAGAGTATGTACATTCGTGCTTGGCTACCCACTCTGATTTGCCTCTAGGCTGAATATAGTTTTTTTGTTCTTTGATAGAAATTATTTTGGAAAGTAAAGTTTTTCTTTTTGATACTAATTTTTATTTGCAAAAAGATGGCGTAGCTATGGGCACTTCTTGTGCCAATAGCTACGCCAATCTAGTTATGGCTCATTGGGAGGAGCATAAGCTTTTTGATTTAGTTTCTTTTCAGAAATATGTTCCTTTTTATAGGAGATTTGTTGATGATTTGTTTCATTTATGGACAGGCAGTCTGACTGAGTTAAAGAGTTTTGAAGAGCAGGTCAATAGCTTGACCCCTTTTTTGAAATTTACCATGACTTATTCTGACAGTAATATTTCTTTTTTAGATGTTTTGATCTGGCGTCTGCCGAATGGTGATTTTAATACTGGGGTGCATAGGAAGTCCTGTTATAAGAACACTTTGTTACACAGGGCAGTATGCACCCCAGGCACATCTTCTCAAACATTGCCAGAGGGCAAGGTATCAGGGTTTCCAGGCTAAACCCACTTTCAGCAGAGTTTGAGAAAGAGCTTTATAGCCTATGCCATAGGTTAAGAGCCAGGAATTATAAACAAGCTGAAATCGAGGATGCCTTTACACATGTTAGGAACATTAGAGATGATAAAGCCTGCCCTATTTTTTCTGAAGCAGGAGTTTTATCCTATGGGAGTTCCAGAGGGAATGATACCTCTTCTTCTACTAGAGTACAAGTATATAAGTTTTCTCTTTTTTATACACAAGATATTCAATCTATCAAGGATATTATTTATAAACACTGGTCCGTACTTACGTTAGATCCAATGATTAAGGATCTTATAGGTGAAGAACCATATTATGTCTTTAAGAATAAGAAAAATTTGCATAGGTTGTTACGTTACACTAGTCTGGCACCTAGTAAGGAACTGCCCTCTTTTGAAGGCAAGAAGCCTTGTGGTGCATGCAGCTTCTGCAGTTTTATTACCAACTCTAATATATTTGTACACCCAGTTACTCATCATGTGTTTTCCTTCAAAGTCAATGCAACTTGTGATACTAGACATGTTGTCTATATTGCTACCTGCGCTCACTGTACCTCATTTTATATAGGTAAGACTGATAGGAGGCTGAAAGGCAGGATAAGAGAACATCTTTATCAGATACGTATTAAATCTGTTGTTAATGCTTTATCTAAACATGTTTTACAAAATGGAGCTGAGCACACTTTTACTTTCTCCGTCCTACATGTCAATATTCCTAGTATTAGAGGAGGTGATGTTGCAAATTATACTGAGCAGGTAGAAACAATCTGGATTGTTAAACTTCAAGCTCATGTACCTCCAGGTCTCAATGATAGAATACCACTGAAACCTGCACTTAAGAATAGAAGATGTAAAGTTTTGACCCACTGATTTATTTCAGGCAGCTTTTTTGTATTTTTTATATAATTTTTTTTAATCATTTTATTTCATCTGTATATATGTTTTTTATGCTTTGTCATTGTATTTTTATTTTTATTTTTACTTTCTTTTTTATATAGTGATTATTTTTGAATTGTAAGTTTATATTAGGATGCTTAGGCTTCTGTATTAGGTACTTTGTAGTATGTTTTTGCCATTATTTTAGGAGGATGTTATGCCTTTAAGGTTTCTTACAGGCTTAATTTAAGTTTGATTGATTAATTGTTTAATTGTTTTAATTGCTTATACTATATAACCCTGTCTCTTTTTCTGTTGATTTTGGGTTTGATAAAGCTTTTTAGCGAAAGTGCTTAATACCACCTTTGGATCCTAATAAAGAGTTTTTATTCATTTGTATCTGGATTCAATTTGGGATTTTTTTCCATTTCTGGACTTTGACATTTTACGTCCTTGATGTTCTTACTGGTCTGAATAGATACAACTGAGATTTATCTATTTTCAAGGTTTCATACTGCCCTTTTTGCGGTGGTTTGAATATATATAGCCTGGTTCAACTGTGAGCAGTTTTATTGTTTATTGTTACTTATTAAAATTAACTTATACAAATCGGAGTGTTAAGTGGTTGAGTGCCTTTGTCAGGTCCCAAAAACAAAGTGCATACATCACATCTCTTACTAGTATTCAAATACAATTTCAGTGCTGGCTACATAATGATATCACATCTGGTCACCTGACTCTGTAGTTCCCACACTACCCCCTCACTTGAAACTGAGCCAGGATCTTGCACTGATGTGTCACAATGCGCACACAGAACTTTAGCTAAGGTTTATTACAGCATCTGGAAACTGTAAAACCAACTGCAACACTTCCACTCTTCCTGCAGAAACTAACAAGCTGTTCTCTGGCACCCCAGGGTAGCAGTTAAGGACACCAGTCCAGGCTTTTCACAGACATTTATTTTATTTTATTTTTATTTTATTTTTCATTGGGAAAGCCCAACTGGACAAATAGCCTATTTTCAGCAGAGGCCTGGAGAGAAAAGATCCACATAAAATACACCAAAAAAAAAAACAGATAACTAGTACATATATACAGTTTTAAAGAAAAGACAAAACATTTGTATAGCGCAGTGAGAGGTCTTAAATACAAAAAGAGATAAAGTACGTATATAGCAGAGCCAAATGTACCGGTATATGCCAACATTATTCAAGCACAAGTAGTAAATAACATAACAATCAGTTTGTTTTAAATTTATTAAAATTAATACTTATACAAATGGTAGTTTTAACCAAGCAGCAAGACTTTCAGGAACTTGGAGCCACAGTGCCACTAAATAAATGCAAGTACTCACAAAGGTTAACTATTTTCTAAAAGACCAGCCACATTGAAAGGTTTAGATATATTTAATAATAAATATTAAAAAACATGAAAATACTGAATATCTATTTACAATAAACACCAGCGTTTCAATCACAGGAAATACAGAAAACACCACCGATGGAAAGACTCAGACAGATGCAGAAAAAAACTACATTTAGCTAATATCACTATATTTTTCATAACTGACTGAAGAATTGCTGTTCCCTAGTTACTTACTAAAGCAAAGCAAGATGAAAGTGGATGAGTGTCTTTGTCAGGTCCCCAAAACAAAGTGGATACCTTACATCTCTTGCTAGTATTCAAATACAATGTCATTGTTGGCTGCAGAATGACATCACATCTGGTTTCATTGGGGCCTAAACATTGTGTCCCTGGCTGCATTCAGACATGTGAGATAAAATCTTTATGGTCTAAACCAAGTCATTTAATTTCAAGCTATTTTTCTTAAGGTTAGCTGGGCTGAGCTTAGCCACTTCCCTTCCTGTATCCTCTGTTTAATTGTATACATTTTGTCATTTGCAACAATACAGTCTGATATACATGTATATTTCTTTTCTGTCCAGCAGGACCCAATGTTAATACATTTTAACACAAGCATCTGTACAAATAAGTTTGATATTCAAATGACATATAATTCTTTACAATGTTCCAGCTAGCTGTGCTGGCATATGTTACACATGCAATGCCTTACTATCCCAGCCACAGCTGGCCTACCTCACACCATCACTATATATATATATATATATATATATATATATATATATATATATATATATATATATATATATATATATATATATATATATATATATATATATATATATATATATATATATATATATATATATATATATATATATATATATATATATATATATATATATATATATATATATATATATATACACATATATATATATATATATATATATATATATATATATATAAACATAAAAGAGAGCAATCCAAATCCAAGTGTGTGACCTCCAGTGGCAATGAAACGAAAAGCAGAGATTCAAAGGAACTTCAAATAAGATGCATTCATAAAAATAATAAAGTTTATTCCAATGAGTGAGCGCCGCCAAAGCAGCCAAGGCTTCTTCAGACTCTTAAAACAATGAATAAAACTGTTTGAATCATTTTAAACCATCCTTAAGCTTCCTATTGGACATTACAAATTGATATGTCACATGTTATCTTGTCTTAAAGCAACAGATACTCAAAAAAGTTAACATAGTTAAATGCATCAATATTTAGAAGGAATACTTCCATCCAAATATACAATTAATGATCAGAATGTCCATGCAAATAAGTAAAAATATGCATATACCCTGATACATTCTAAAAATAAAAGGACATTGTGCTTGGTCCTATATCATTCTACAATCATTAAAAACTGTTGCTACATTCATTAAAAACCCTGAACATTCTCTCTCCTCATGGTGTTAAAAACATTAAAATCCTTAGATAAACAGCAAGTTTTATCGCGTTTCAATATCTAGCATCTCTACTAAGGTAGTGGGGTGTCAAATGGAGTTTTGCATATATCAGGTTAAAATACTAATATAGCGAGAACGCTGTACTAAAATGACAAAACAACATAGCTAATATAATGTATGATGTGCCTCATCAAGGAGTCAGACCTCATCATATAAAGGCTGTTGTCCAAGATTAAAATTCCACAAATAGGAACCTCTTAGATTCCACGAAACAAACTGTTTACAAGTTGTAAAGTTGCCGTGTGCTGTAGGAACTCATCTAAGTACTGAACAACAGAAACAATGTTTAAATTTCTAAGAAAAAGGTGAGTGCTGTCCTGTGCCTAAAATAGACAGTATTTGTAAGCACGATTATGCCCTAGAAGCATATATTGATCACAAAGTGTCACTATTTAAAACAATGAAACGTGTACATATTAATGAGTACACTTATTAAAGTGTTAAGCTGAACATGGCAGAGATGGCATACTTCTAATACAAAATAAAAGATAAAAACAGATAAATAGTGGAATGCTAGGTGACACAAAAGCTTGACACACATAACAAAGCGCATAATATAATAATACCTAAGTATAAGGCTCCATAGATGAACTAGTAAAAAGCAACTACTTCCATGTACATAGTTGGTGCTAAATATAACAACATTCTAAGTTAAAAGGTCAAATGAAAAATGAAGAGATAAACAAAACAATACTAAGCCTGTACCTAATGATAAAACAAAACTATCTATTGATGTATGGGGGTACCTAGCTCAGTCGAAAAATAAATTCCAGCTACAGTGAACAAATATATGTATATACATGTGTATATATTTACACACATGCATGTAAACTATGCCCAATAACCACTAATATATTGAGGTGGTGATAAGGAGGATGAAAAACATACTAGTATGTGAGGTATGGGCTAAGTAAGGCTAAACAAGAAAAGTCGAACATATCCAAAGGTCCATCAGTTGATGCATTTATATCAATTTGTAATGTCTCCTGCCTCAACTGATAGCAGCACTGCATTTGGCTTTGAGTTGTATTATTTATTTGGTCAGTGCTGCAGAGATGGAGAGCGGAAGCAGCAGCCTCATATTGACCACATATTTACCACAGCGTTCTGGAACATACTTCTAATGTCCTTGACAGATTTAAGACTTGTGTATCTGGAAGTATCAATTCATTATTGGATTTTAATCCAGTTGTTGATGGAGGGACAGTCCTTTCGAACTGATGTGAGTACTATGGATTCTGTTAAAGACTTACAAGATTTAGAGTATGTTTTCGGTAAATTGGTTAAACTACAAGTTCAAAGACATTATTTTGAAAGTTGTTTGAACAAGCGGATTATACCTCATGACCTATGGCGTACTGAAGATGCCTACATCTGGTACCTCATTACCAGACTTACTATATCGCTGGCAGCAACTCAACATGGAGTTGAGTTTTAGTTATATGAAACTCTTAATTGAGTTTCATCTGCCTGAAGAGGAGAGACTGAGATTGACTGTAAATAACTTGTTTAAAGACTTTGAAAGTAAATATGCTAACAATGAGATGTGCATGGGAAAATTAGGGAAAGTAATTGAAGATGTTTTGTTTTTAGAGCAGTTGCTAACGGTTTGCTAGACCAAAAGAAAGCTAAGATTACCAGGGATGTAAGAGATTTTAAGAACAATAATGTATTCACCTGGCCTAGGGAAATGAATCCAAATTTACACTATAGTCAGGGCTCAAATGCCTCCCTCCAGGTAGAACAGGTAACAATTTTGTGAATGCCACACTGAGCACACCTATAATCAATCCTGATAGACATCCACACAGTGATACTTCAGAAAGTAGATCATTTAATAGAATTGATTTAAACAATAAGCAGAGTGATATCACTGACATTTTAGGTACCAGTGTAACCACAGAATCTGATCAACCAGTCACAGCAAACAATAATCTAGAAACGGACAATGTAAGCCCTAACAGGACACAAGGAAATGGGAGAGTTAACAGTACTGTTGTAGGTGAAGGTCTGATAGGCTGCATGGATGTACAGAGGTCAGGTGCAGCAGTGGTAAGACCAAAAACAAATAGTGTTATTGTGAATACAAATATATTACCTGCCCCCCTCCCCATAGCACAAAATCATTTTTTGGACAAAAGAAGGTCAACCAGCAGGGGAGACAGAAGAGGAAAGGATCGTTAGACGGCCGATAAAGAAAATGTGGGGGAGGCAGAATCATTGATCATGAACCTTTCCGGCAGGGTTTTAAATGAGTATGAGAAACAAGTCCTAAATAAAGGACTAAGTTTCATTCCCACTAAGAACAGTGACTTAGTGGACACTATTATAGAAACCAAAATGTTCATTCGTAATTTACAACTAAGGCTAGAGTTTGGACAGTTTGATGACAATTCAGTTAAGAATAAGCACCGTCCTAACACTTACGTGCCTCAACTTCACCCAACAATTGAAGTGTTTGGCAATGTAGTGGAAGATGACATATACAAATGCTATCAGGAGAAAACACCTTCAAGACATGGGCCTTAATTTGAACTATAAGCAGAGACAAGCATTGTATTCACTCAAAGATGATAGCTCTATAATAATAAGACCAGCTGATAAAGGTGGCCCGTGGTCATCATGGATGATATATACTACACTAACAAAATGTTTCAAATGTTAAATGACAGCAATACTTACTCCATACTAACTAAGGACAATTTAATAGATATGGTGTTCAGTGTTTATAATACCTTGATGACTTAGTTATGTCTCTGGACATAACTCAACAACTCTATGAGTACTTTAAGGTGAACAACCCCATCATCCCGATTATACAGGGACTCCCCAAAGTCCATAAAAACACAAGTAGATCCACCACTCAGACCCATTGTTGCAGGGCAAGGTTGGGTCACTGAACCCTTATCTATTTACTTGGAAAGTGTATTAAGACCTTTAGTCAATGACAATAGGAATATTTTGAAAGATAGCAAACAGTTTCTCTTAGATTTATACTCTCAAACTCGACCTTTAGGTGAACAGCAACATTACTTTTTGTGACACTAGACATAGTCAGTTTATTCACTGTAATTCCTAATGACACAGGAATAAGAATGTTAACAGAATATTTGAAGATACATTCCATATTCTTACAGAAGACATCTAAGATGTTCACTTATATGACCATCCACTTTTCAATGAATTTGTTGGTTTTGTAGATGACCTCTTCCTTATTTGGTTGGGTGATGAACCCTCTTTAAAGAATTTCGTTTCTTATTTGGATAACACCAAAATTCACCATGAATTTTTCAGATGAAACTATACCATTTTGGATGTGGAAGTATTCAGGATGTCCAATGGCCTTATTAATACAACCATTCATAGGAAAGCCTGCCAAAGAAACAACATACTACACAGAAACAGTATGCATCCTGTACATGTATTCCAAAATGTCCTTAAAGGACAATTCATGAGAGTATCAAGGTTGAACCCACAACAAGAGTTCTATGAGAAAGGAATAGAGGACATGAAGGATAGATTTCTAGAAAGGCTATAAAGAAAATGAAATATTAGAAATGGTCAGAACTGTAGTACTGCTAAACCTTACTTTATGGCACATGAAGGTAGTATGAAGAGTCGAAGCCTTTAAAACTGAAATTAGAACCAACCTCACTTTCAGTAAAATGAACTTGGAGGTGAAAAAACCCTGGATAGACACTGGGAATACTGAAATCCGATAGGGATGTCAATGAGGTAGTAGGACCAACACCACGTATAACCTACAAGAATCATCAGAATTTAAGAAGCATTTTATGTAGACCCAAACATCCGGGGAAAGTAGACCAATAAATGATAGAAACACAGTACCCTGTGGTCATTGTAATCAATGCATCTACATTAATAAAGATACCACTTTTGAGCATCCTGTTACACATATAACTTCAGAACTAACACGAACTGTGAAAGTAAGAATGTGGTATACATGGCCACCTGTATAACCTGCAAAGCTATTACATTGGCAAAACCAATAGATCACTTAAGGAAAGAGTTAGGGAACATATTTACCACATTAGGATAGGTACTGAGACCAATGCCCTAGCTAGACACAATACAACAGCAGGCACCAATCATAATTTTAAATTTTGTGTTATTGAACAAGTCAGCGTGGGTTTTAGAGGTGGTGATCTAATCAACAAAACCTTAGAACAGGAGACACGTTGGATTATCAGACTAAGGTCTGATAGGTCACCAGGGCTTAATGATAAAGTGCAACTCAAACCATTTTTAAGAAGTAGATGACTTAGACCTACTATTACCTAAATAGAGTAGTAAGGTAATTTTAAAACTACGTATTGATGTCACTCTTATAGTAAATCAGTGTAAGAATCAGTCCTTGTAGACTGAATATAATTATTTTCATAGTATTAATGTTCTGAGCTTTATAGCCACAAGTAGATGTGTTCTTAGTATCAAATCCAGGAACTGATGGACCTTTGGATATGTTCGGCTTTCTTGTTTTAGCCTTACTGCCCATACCTCACATACTAGTATGTTTTCATCCCCTCCTATCACCACCTCAATATATTAGTGGTTGGGTTGGCATTACATGCATGTGTGTAAATATATACATGTATATACAAGCATGCATATCGTCTATATATTTGTTCACTGTAGCTGGAATTTATTTATACATCAATAGATAGTTTTGTTTTATCATTAGGTACAGGCTTAGTATTGTTGGATTGTTTATCTTTTCACATTTTCATTTGACCTTTTTAACTTAGAATGTTGTTATATTTAGCACCAACTATGTACATGGAAGTAGTTGCTTTTTTACTAGTTAAGGACCCTATCATCTATGGAGCTTTATACTTAGGTATTATTATATGTGTGCTTTGTGCTAATTTCAAGCTTTATTGTGTCAATTTTTATGTGTTACGCCTAGCATTCCACTATTTATCTGTTTTTATCTTTTTATTTTGTATTAGTTAATGCCATCTCTGCCATGTTCAGCGAACACTTTAATAAGTGTACTCATTAATATGTACACGTTTCATTGTTTTAAATAGTGACACTTTGTGATCAATATATGCTTCTAGGGCATAATCGTGCTTACAAATACTGTCTATTTAATATAGGCTCACCTTTAGAAATTTAAACATTGTTTCTGTTGTTCAGTAAGTTAGGTTGTACTCAATTGCATTCAGAGTTCCACTTTACAACTTGTAAACAGTTTGTTTTACTGGAATCTAAGAGGTTCCTATTTGTGGAATTTTTAATCTTGGACAACAGCCTTTATATGATGAGGTCTGACTCCTTGATGAGGCATTTTAGTACAGAGTTCTCGCTATATTAATTTTTAACCTGATATATGCAAAGTTGCATTCGACACACCACTATCTTAGTAGAGATGCTAGATATTGAAACGATAAAACTTGCTGTTTATCTAAGGATTTTAATGTTTTTAACACCATGAGGAGAGAGAATGTTCAGGGTTTTAATGAATGTAGCAACAGTTTTTAATGATTGTAGAATGATAAATGCTCCTTTTATTTTTAGAATGTATCAGGGTATATGCATATTTTTACTTATTTGCATGGACATTCTGATCATTAATTGTATATTTGGATGGAAGTATTCCTTCTAAATATTGATGCATTTAACTATGTTAACTTTTTTGAGTATCTGTTGCTTTAAGACAAGATAACATGTGACATATCAATTTGTAATGTCCAATAGGAAGCTTAAGGATGGTTTAAAAATGATTCAAACAGTTTTATTCATTGTTTTAAGAGTCTGAAGAAGCCTTTGGCGAAAGCGCTCACTCATTGGAATAAACTTTATTATTTTTTATGAATGCATCTTATTTGAAGTTCCTTTGAATCTCTGCTTTTCGTTTCATTGCCACTGGAGGGTCACACACTTGGATTTGGATATATATATGTATGTTTATATCAGGAGATCAACTTTTCAGAAAGTAAACCTCCATGTGGTCAAGACCATATGATTGACTCTCCGAAAATTTGAAACATACAAAAAAAAATCTGTGTCTCTGCACTCCCCCACACCCCCTGCAAAATATCTATACCAACTCTGAGATCACACTACAGTGGGGAAAAGGGCAAATTCCCCATTCCTCACTGTGCCACAATCTCTAAACAATTACTCTAAATCTTTTGAAAGTTGATCATGTCATCCCAATCATATGCAGTTCTACTTTCTGAAAGGTCAGCCTTCTGATATAAATGCATACACACACACACACACACACACACACACACACACACACACACACACACACACACACACACACACACACACACACACACACACACACACACACACACATAGTCAGTCCCACTGATAGGCAATTTGGGCAAATGTCTTTGGGATGTGGAAAGAAACTGGGAATGTCTTTGCGAAACTGCAGCAGCTGTCACAAAGTGTTGTGACTGACACAATATGTGCGTATTCCTCAGAAAAGGTAATCTTTCCTGGAAATTAACTGGAGAACCAAGTGCTAAGAAGAAGCAACAGCACTAACTGTGTCTGTGCTGTCATCACAGCCAAATTCCTTCAGTTATTTTATTATATTTTTATTTTCTCATTGATTAACTGAGTAAGTGGAATGGTCCACATACTTTTGTCAGCCATGACCCAGGCTACAAAGGTAAGGGGATGCTTCTGTTAAGTTTCATTTAATAGTGCATCATCTGTTGATTAGTAAGGTAGGATGATATAAGGAGCCCTTTCAGCCATCATCTGGGTCTAACAAACCATCAGTATAAAATGCAGCAGTCTGAATGTACCACTTTGGGAACATATTCAATCACATTGACAGAATAGGAAATCTATTTATTTTATTTTATTTTTTTGTACTTTCATTTCTTGACCGGGGGGGGGGGGGGTCTGACAGGTTGTAGAACTCCTATTCAGCAGAGACCTGGGGAGGAAAGGTCCATTGGTACAATATAATACAAGACACAGTATAAATCGACACATGTATTTTAAGCCTCAGTGTTATCTTTGACATTGCAATATTAGAACATTACAAACAGTAGCATATTGAACTGGTTCACATCACATAAAAACATAATAAAAGAATACATTCACACTAGTACAGTCACACTGGCACAATACATCTGAAGTAGAAATATGGAAATGGGAAAGAAAATATTTAATATGGTGCAATATCCATACAAAGGAGAAAGCAAAACTAATCAATACAAAAAAACTGTACATATAAACTGTATCAGTTTGCGTGTACCACTTTGGGGGCATATTCAATCACATGGATAGAATATTTCACCAAAGATATTTGAAGAGAAATACAGGCAAAGGTATCCAGATATGGAATATTTTACAATACAAAAAATAAGAAAACAAAGAAAGAAAGTAGAAAAGATTAATAATGAAGAAGTTAAAGAAACAGAGACTGAAATTTTGGATTACTTGCAAAGTGAAGGATTTAGTGTAGAAAATCCAACTCTGGTAACATCACACCATGTTAGAACAATGAATCCCCAGATTAAGGAGAAACCAGTGGAATGGAAAACAGATGATCAGTTGCTATATGAAAATACTTTGGAACCTACAGTAGGAAACTAGTACAAAAGTTCAGTTGGAGTTGCACAGTAAGGGAAGGAGCAGGAAACTGTGAAAACTCTGATGCAGGCAATATTGTGGCATGATGGGGCAGGGAGTTCCCATATGAAAGAGCAACTGGTGACAAACAAAGCCGAATTGAGTATGTCACAGGAAGATGTTCTGGAACTTTCTATAGAATCACCGGAGGAAATGGACAGCAAAGAATGTGCCCTTAGTTTAGTAAAAATGATATAAGGGAAGAGTTGCTTGATTTAATAGAGATAGATAGACACATTAAGATCAATGAAAGAAACAGATTACAGAAAGTCAATAAGACCCAAAGAATAAGAAGTTTGATAAAACAAATGCACAGAGTAATCAAGACTGTTCACAGAAATTCATGTGATGTACTAGAAATAAATAGGATATCTTACTGTGCAGCAAAGTCTTACCACAAAAACACAGGACAATAAGGGAAAGGAAGGGAAGAAATCAAATGCCGTAATGGAAGTATCGAAAAGAGAAAACTATAAAGCAGTTAAGACAAAAGGGTCACTGTTAGATGAGTACAGAAGTGTGAACAGATCAACAAAAGCACTTAGAAAAATGGATGTGATAAAAGCAACGTGCAGTATCAGAACAGACCAAGATCTGTCATACACTATTGCAAATAGTAAACTAAGGATATAGGCACAGGCAGAAAAACTTAGAAGATATGCAGATAAATATTAAGAAAAAGTATAAAATAAACAATTCATTGATAACACCAAACATTCTATAAAGGACTGAGGAACAAGGCAAAAGGAATAGAAATACCACCAGAAAAAGTAGAAATAGACATATTTTGGAGAAATATTTATGAATACCATGTGGAACATAATAAAGATGCTGGATGTATAGAAGAAATAAAAGAAAACAACTTCAAATATACAGGATATGAAATGGGATGAAGTAACGACCAGATAAACTGAAAGAAAATTATGAAAAGCTCCAGACACAGATGCAGTACCTAATTTCTGTCTAAAGGTATTAATATCTTTACACGAAGATTTAGCCATGATTAAAAAGTATTTATATTGCATCCTGAATAGACACTAACAAAGTTAACAACAGAAAAAAATTACACTCCCTCTTAAGAGTGACCCTACAATATCCCAGGATGCCTTATAAATAGCATGAAACATGACCTATCAGGGCCTCTGGAATTACTATTTAATTGTAGCCTCCAAACAGGCTTTGTGCCTCATGAATGAAGAAAGGCAGCAGTCATCCCTCTGCACAAAGGTGGGCCATTTACAGACCCTGGAAACTACAGACACATAAGTCTCACTAGTCTTATATGTAAAGCCATGGAAAGAATTATCATGGAGATGATCAATAGAGATATAGTAAACCTCCAGACACTGGACCCAACCCAGTTTGGTTTTGTCAAGGGCAGGTCATGCCTACTTAGCCTGGTGGACTTTTTTGAGAAGGCCGCAATGGATGAGGGAAAAATCATTCACATTGCCTACATTGACCTGGCCAAGGCATTTGACACAATACCCCACTCGGGCATTGTTGACAAACTCAAGAGGTTAGGTACAAACCCGTATGTCACCCAGTGGATATCCAACTGGCTCACAGACAGGATCCAGGAAGTTAGAATTGGGGAGTCCACCTCTACAAAAAGGCCAGTCACAAGTGGAGTCCCTCAGGGATCAGTCCTTGGACCGCTCCTTTTTGGCATTTACTTCTCAGAAGTTAAGGCCAATGTCAGTGGTCTCTGGCTGACTAAATTTGCAGATGATTGCAAATTAGAAGCTGTCATTGAATCTCACACCAATACAAATGTTCTCCAGGAGGAGCTGATACAGACAAATAACTGGTGTCAGAGCCATGCACTAAAACTAAATGCCAAGGAATGCATAATAGTATCCTTTTGGAAGTCATCCATCCCTGGTAACTATCACATTGACAACACACCCCTTAGAGTTGACCCAGTAGACAGGGACTTAGAGACATGCAAAGATAGTAATCTAGCCCTTGACCATTATGTGTATACAGTGGTGAAGAAATCATTCTATGCTGCGCAACTTATAAACAAAGGTATGGCATCTAAGTCAAGAAAGTCATTGTTCCACTGTGTTCGGCATTCATCAGACCTATCATTGAGTACAGTGCCCCCTTTGGTATGTACCTTTGCTATGTACCTAACCAGACATATCCAACAACTGGAATGTCCAAAGAGGTTCCTCACTAAAAGAATACAGGGCGTAAGTAATATGTCCTGTGCTGACCACCTGAAGGCCCTAGCCCTGTATTTTGTCTCCTACAGGCTTTTGAGCGTAGATCTATGCCTGGCATACAGGGCATTGTCAGATCCCACTCTGATGGACCTCTTGCATATCCACAAAACAAACAGTGCCAGAATTACCCATTCTAAAGACTTAAACCTTGCCTGTGATATAAATAGGGCCTGCTGGAGAGATAGATATGTATCCCAGAGACTACCCCATCTATGTAACAGGCTCTCCATCCAAGTGAAGCAGAGTTCCTCCCTAACCCAATTCAAGTGCAACTTGGACAGTTAGATGGGAAACCCAAAATACATCCCTGTTTTGGCACCTATGTCTCTAATGCAAACAGGTAACCTGTAAATGGTTCATCTCCCAGGTCCATGCTTACACTTATCAAGGGTGTCAGAACTTGTCAGAGATTTGAGGTGCATGGCTAGGCTTAAAAAGACCCTTGTGATCATTAGCCTAATAAACACCTATGAACCTATTAAAACTGTAGACCAATAACTTGCCTTCTGACAATGTATAAACTATATACTAGAATGGATGTCAATAGAGTTTATAGTCATTTAGAAGAAAAATCACTCATGGTAATAGAACCATAGGGTAATAAAAGAAAGTCATATAGAACAAAGGATGATTTGTTGTTAAATAAAGTCATAATGGTGAATTTGAAAAAGGAGAAGAATCTACATATGGCATGGATAGACTATAAAAAGCATTTGACAGCATCCCACATTCATGGATAAGGGAGTACTTACAGATCTATAAAATATACCCTACGTTGCTCAATTACATTACAGTAACCAGGAAACCGTGGCAAACCACTTTGCAACTAAGCCATGACAAAGGGTAATTTATTATGCCAGGGATAAAAATTGAAAGGAGCATATTCCAGGTGACTCTTTGTTGCTGCTGCTCTTTTGTCATGCCCTTAACCCATTAAAATGTCCACTTAACAGATTGTCCAGAAAATAAGCAGAGCTAAGCCACAACGGAGAAACATTTATTAACTAATTCACAAAAAAACACTGAAAGCTAGAACAAGGACCACCAGGAGCAAAATAGCCACAAACCTTAGCGAACAAACAGTTTTTATTATCGCTTTCATCCCAAAGGCGACTTCCTCAGAATAAAATAAAATCAACAAGTAAACCTTTTTATACAAATACAGTCAATTAAAATGTCAATCATTCCTAATTAAGCAACAACTTAAACAAGAATTCAGTAAAACAGGTAAATATGCAAATACTATATAAAAAATATTTTTAGAAAAAACCTTTCTTGAAAATACAAAGGTCATACTAATAACTAATTAATTTTTAACCTTCTGCTTTTCAAGAAACACTTGATATTTATGGTTTCATTCATTCCTGGTGGCTTATCAGCTCTTAATTTTAGCCGCCAAATGGTTTCCCTTTGTTCTATCCTTTCTTTGTAACCCCCTCCCCTAACATTTCTGGGCACTTGTTCTAAAATAGTAAACAAAAAATTCTTATGGTCGAGTCAATTAAGGGTATGTTTAAATAATGCATTGTTCTGGTTTTTACTCTTGATAGAATAAAGGTGTTCATTAATCTGCTTGTATAAACCCTTAGTTGACATACCAACATAAAAATCCCTACAGGATGAACAGACAGCTATATAAACTATCCCTTGGGTATTACAATTGTATACACCAAAAACAGGGATAGTTTTGTCCGAATGGGGCAACTCAACATAAAGGCCTTCCAATATGTACCTACATATGGTACAAAAACTACATTTATACATTCCCTTGTCCCTCCCACTAACTGACTGTAGAATATCATAAAAACTAACCTTTTGTAAACACCATTTCAGATTGTAAGTATTTTTGTAAGTAAATCTGGGTTTATTACCTATAACTTTTATTAAATCTAAATTATCTTTGAGAATATTCCAATTCTTGTCAATAACTGAAGTAATACCTTTTCTATCTGTTGACATTTCAAGACAACAAGATATACCATACCTATTAGTTTTTACTGCCATATCTCTCTGTTTTAGTCCAAATAGCAATATGGGCTGAAAATACATACTCCTATATTTCCTAATGTCTTCTGATAGATTCAATAATAAACTGTATTTGTACCCTTTCCAAAAACAATTTGGTGATAAAACTAATCTCTTGTTCAAACACAGTCGTCCATCGTCATCCAGGAAGCACGTATATATTGGCCTTTTTGAATGTTATTTTTCGTAAAAGTGGGATGACTACTAGAATAATGTAAGTAACTGTTTACAAAAGTATTTTTCCTATAAACCTCACTGTTAAATTTAAGACCTACCATATCCCACTTAACAGTAGCATCCAAAAAGTTGACTTCAAGACCAACATTCCCCAGGGTGAATTTTAAAAAATTCAGACTCATTATTAATAATGTTGACTACTTCATTAACATGATCTATATTCCCTTCTAAAACAAGAAATAAACCATCTACATATCTTGCATAAAACACAACCTTAGAATTAATAATAGGCTTCAAAACCGTTTGTTCCCACCAACCAAGAACAATGTTGGCATACGCGGGGGCAGCTGCAAACCCCATAGCTACCCCCTTTAATTGCTTATAAACTTTCCTGTTAAACGAAAAAGTAATTGTTATAAAGCATAAGTTCTAAAAGGTTACAACAAACATGAATGTGATCATTAGGAAAATGTGCTATAGAACTTAAATTTGCCTAACATAATCGATACCATTGCCATGGGGTATACTGGCAAAAAGCGAATTAATGTTAACCATAAACATCACATTTTTACAAAAATCAAACCTGTAATTAAGATTAAATGTTCTTAACTTATTTATAAAAACCTATGAGTCCTTAATACAAAATTCCATTTGTTGAACTACAGGATTTAAAGTATGATCCAAAACCAAAGAAATTCCTTCGGTAACAAAGTTAAGAGATGAAACTATAGGTTGAAAGGGTGGATTGGTTGGGTCTTTATGAATTTCAAGTATTCCAAATAAGGTCCCCAACATTGGGTGATCAATAACCATAAATTCATACATTTCAGAAGAAGTAGAACCCTCCATTAAAAGGTCATAAAGCTGTACCCAGACTTTTTTATACCTCTCAAGCACCTTAAAAGAATCAACACATAAATATTCTGACATTTTATTTAACATATATTCCATTGCTGAAAGGTATTTGGTCTGTTCCATTATGACTAAACCCCCACCCTTGTCAGCCTTCATAAACCTTAAATGATTTAAATTTTTAAGCTCTTTTAAAGCCATACTTTGGGATCTAGTAAGATTATAGTATGGTGTACTGACTTTGCTATTACCTAACTTTATAATTTCTTCCTCGCAACAATTTTCAAGACCTTAATAGTTTTCATTAAAGCTGGGTTAAAAGTATTCAGCTTACAAAAGTTGCCTTTCTTAAGTACTGTGTCAGCAAATATGAAATATGAGATTTAATTTGCGACAGTACATTTTTTAAATCTAATATAGTCCCACTGACATCCATTCTTTTGGCAGGAACAAAATTCAAGCCTAAATTTAAGACTGAAATATGTTATTTGGTTAAAAGGCAATCAGATAAGTTATAAATGTTACCACATTGTTCCAAGATAGTTTCATTCAAGTCTGTGTATTCCTTTCTTTTCTGTCCTCATATTCATCTTCTATGTGCTGCTCTCACCCTCGTTCTTCCTAATGGCAGTGTTCTTGGGGAGAGCCCCTAAAGGGATCATTTCAGTTTTATTACAAATTTATTGTGCTGGTGAAAGCAAGGGTAATTCCTCAATATCACTATCATTCACTCGATCCGTTATAACTTCAACATCGGCATCTTGCCCTGTGAGCATAGTGAAAGTCCTCCCGGGTCTTGTATCGCCTCGGTCGTTCATTGTTGCTTCTTGATTGGCTGAAGGATAACCATGGTTACCATCATTATTTCCCTAGTTGTTAAAGGGCAAGTGCACTTTTTTAACATTAGAAAAGTGCATAAAAGCCCTATTAGCGGTTAACGTTGTCGCCTCACAGCAAGAGGTTCTCTGGTTCGATTCTCGGCTGGGGTGCCTTCTGTGTGGAGTTTGCATGTTCTCCCTGTGTTTGGGTTTCCTCCGTTTCCTCCCACATTCCAAATACATGCATCTGGAGCATTTCTCTCCGGGCCTCCGCTGAAAACAGGCTCTGTGGAACCTAGTCGGACATTCCCGGTCAACAAATGTTAAATAAATAAGATAAATAAATAAATAAACTATTGGAATTGTATGCCAAAATGTTCCTTTGAAGCTTTTTAGTCTTCCTAATGACAAGGTTCTTCTCAAAACTTTCGAAATGTCCCAACATAGCAGAGTAATCATCTCTTAAGTTTAGCAATTTAGAAATAAGTTTCTGAAAAGATTCTTCGACATTAAGAAGTTCCTCACAGATCTCAGCGATCCAATTCTTATTACATGAAATAAGCAAATGTAAAAAGCCCAGCCCAGCCTTGGTGGAAAACAGTCAGTTCATTAAAAAATTCATCAAAGGATGAAACACCATTAGAACATTTAAAAAATCTGAGACCTTTAGGTACAACATTCGGATATACACACTTTTCGAAGTACTTAGTCTCAACTGCTAAAGCCTTTATCTTCTCAATAACTTTTCTAGGCTAGCCAGTAGTACTCTAGCCTCATTTCCACATCTTTTTCTTTAAACAGCCCCAAGTCTCTACTAGGACAAGCAAATGGGTCTTAATTACAATCCAAAAACGCTTGAATGTCCTTGTAACAGTGGTTTTTAAGAAGCTGAGAGTTGACATCCCTTATATTCTCCACAACTGTTACTTTTGTCATAGTCTGAACTTATTAACTAATAAAACAATAAAACAGTATGAAAACAGGATATGTCTGTGCTGTTTTCATGCCATTTTATTGTTTTATTAGTTAATAAATGTTTCTGTGTAGTGGCCTAGCTCTGCTTGTTTTCTAAATATTTTTGTTTGGTTGAACAGCCTTTAGTGATCAGTAATTTATATATTTTTCTTAACAGATTAGGTCATGATTACTATTTGGCTCCCAGAAAACAGCAAAGTATAAAGACTTCTCATCTTCTTTTTGTGGATGATTTAAAACTGTATAGTTCATCAGATGAGGAACTGAAAGCACAACTGCAAGTGGTCAGCTTTCTCAGATTATATAAGAATGTAATTTACTCTTGATCAATGTGCAAAAGCAACCTTTAAAGAATGAAAGCTGAAGCACCCAAGAAAATATCCGTCTGGAACAGGAATATGATGTAAAGGAACTTGAACAAGACAGAGTGTATAAATATTTAGAAATTAATGAAGGATTGAAAATAAAACATAAACAAATGCAAACAAAACTTAGTAAGGAATTTTTTAAAAGACTAAAATTAGTACTCAAAACAGCCCTGACATCTAAGAGCAAAATCCAAACTTTAAACCAGTTTGCCCCTCCTGTTCTAAATTACAGTTTTGGGGTGATTGACTTGCCATAAAAGGTACTGGATTAGCTGGACAGAAGAACAAGAAAATGCTTCACACTTACCAAATGATTTATAAAAGTCAGTGAAAATCAATGAAAATCAGTGTATACCAAGATTATATATTCCCTGTTCTGAAGGAGGTATGTGTCTCTTTGAAAATGATTACACATATAGGTCTGTAATCATAGGACTGCATACATATGTGCTTACCTCACAAGATCCAAACATAGTGAAAGTTTTAAAACATGAGGAGAACAAGTCTGAGATGACTTTTAGTTTAGTAGAAGCATATTGGTGTCAAGTGAGAATGGAAATAAAACCAGAAGTAGATATAAGTCAGGCAGGAACTGAAAGTGCCAAAAAACAAAAGAAAGAAAGAATATAAGGCGAAGGATCAGAGGAGAAGGCAAAAAATGTAGAAAGGTCATAAATATACTTGCAAGTGCAGAAAACTCCAGGAATGGTTAAGGAGAGGTGAATTTAAACCAAAAGATGAAAGGTTAATATTGATGGCTCAGGATAATGAGCTACGTACTTGTTGATTTACAGTGTCCATTGAATATGTCAGAGAAAGAAACAAATGCAGGTTTTGTAAAACAGAACTGGAAACAGATACACATATTGTTGCTGGATGTGATGCAACAATGGCAGAGGGCCTGTAAAACTGAAAGGCGTAATAATGTGGCAAGACTGTTGCATTGGGAAATATGCATACATTACTATACTGAAGTAGCTAAGAAGCATTGGAAACATGAGCCATATTTGAGATTATATTACATGGTATCACCCATTACCAAACATGAGCCATATTTGAGTTTATATTGAGTTTATATTACATGGTATCACCCATTACCAACAGTTCAAACAAACAGATACAAGAAAATCAGATGTAGTAGTCCATGAAAAGAAGACAACAGTAGCATTCATCATTGAAATACACCCAGTGATTACAGTGTCTTATGTACATAGAGACACAAAGTCATAAAATACCATGATTTGCAGGCAGAAGCAAGGGCAATGTAGAAGAAGGATACCCAGACAGTTCCAATAATAGTAGGAGCAATGGACCTCATAAAAAAAGAATTTACAATTGTATTTAGATTTGCTACCGATACATGTAACTCTGTATGAATTGCAAAAGGAGTCAGTTCTGGGCACACTGAGGGTGCTGTGAAGAGCACTTTTGGCTAACATCAAAGACTGAAAAAAAACTTATTTCATAAACTTTAATCATGTTTTGACTTAGGAATAGGGTCCGTTCCCATAATGGCATTAGAACCCCAAAAGACCAGGAGAAATTAAACTGGCACAATAATTTAACACTAGCACAATCATAATATTACGTTAAAGTGGAATATATTATATACAAGCATTTGTAGAGGAACAGCTGTAAACATAGATAGGTATAAGTAAACATCTAAATACCTGGATTAGAGTCGTAGTTAGACAAGATATTCAGGTAGTGTTGGGGTACTTACACTTTAGTGGGTAGAGTGATGACTATTAAGTTATATGCAAAACAGTTGTGGAGAGTAGTATTAACAGTTGTTAGTGTAAGCCTAGAGAGTCTAGCAATAGTTATAAGAGACAAACTATATACATTTTATTTACAACTGAGTCTTCACTGTTTATTACTAAGCTCCAAATATTTTGGGGACTGAGAGAGATTTGGTACAGTGGTGGTAATGTAGAGGGTTGTTTTATTAGAGTTAGTTTGGCAATGAAAAAGAGCATAGCCAGGAGCCTTTGAGATGGTCTTTTTGGTGATTTTTGAAAGTGAACAAGTTATTACTGAGTCTTACGCATTGAGGTAGTGAGTTCTGTTGTATGGGGATATAAGTAGAATAAAGGGTTCCCATGATGAGTTATTAGCTTTGTGAGTGGATAGTAAGGCTTTGTTTATTAATCATAGGCTTGTTGAGGTTGGTGGGTTTGGAGGATACTTTCTAGGCTTGAAAACATGTTAGGTTTATCTACAAGATTGTAGGCAACAACAAGCTGTGAGCAACTGAAGTGATGAGGTAGCTCTAGCCAGTTAAGTTTTTTGAGGCCAGTGCATTGATGGTCCTTTTAGGGAAGGTTATAGGCAAACATGGTAATGATGTTGTTGTAGTATTGTTGTAACTTGGAGATTTGGTTGGCATGGAGATTTACAAGTATAAAGGAGCCATAAAGTAGTGTTGGTATAAATGTAAGTTGTAAAATGCAACAACAGGTGCATCGTACTAGCTTTATAACTCTATAGTGCATTTATCCAGTGCATATCTCCCACATTTTATGGATCGCCATTGGGAAATGTTATCTGTATATGGCAGTCTTGGTGGTGGTGGTGGATATGCAAATTGTATTAAAAGGGAAGAGTTTGGCAGGCTGTGACAGTAATGGGTCACATGGGAAGTAAAAGTCAGAGGAAGTGAAGGTGTATGAGGCATTAAATGTCAGAAAGAGGGGTTTGGCACTTCCTGGGAATACCCAGATCTATTGTTAGTTTTGTTTTTATGGGGGAATAAAATAAGAAGAGGACAGAGAACCAGCTAATTTAAAGAATTGGGTTACATGGGCAGGGACTGACAGTGACATCACAAAGAGGGGAGGTAACTGACAAAGGGGCTGACAATGTTTAGCTTTCGGTCTGAGGTTAAGGATCTTGATTTCAAAAGAGCCAGTGCCCCTTTAAGTCAGGAAATTGTTGTGTTGCTTTTCCATGGATTTGAAAGGAAGGCATTTTTTCTCTTATCTGCATAAGAAAGTTTTGCTCTGCATAATGTGAAAGAAGCCTGAATCTGGTTTTCCATATGTGTAAATGGGAATTACTGGAATCTGAAGCAAAACCTATAAGTCTGAAGCTAATGTCCAGCTGGAAGATTAATCAGCCTTAGGCTATAGATGTTACTTCTTTAAATGGAAGAAGAGTGCTTATCCTATTCCCTTTCAAGTGTCCTACTTTTCTTGAAGACCATCTGGATGCCCAGAGCAAAAACGAACAACCTTCTTGTGTTTAAATGTTGCTACTTTCACAACAGCGTATCTCTCCATACCTTTGAAGTGTCTTCTTCATTAAGTGGTTGGGAACAAATGCTGACAAACATAGCTTTTTTCTCTGTTTATGTGGAAATGGCCATCACTTTATATATGTAAATCTGAGACATTCCAGTGTTATATTGACAATGCAGTAGCAGTGCCCCAAACCAAGGCTCTGGCATGATGAATACATTCTTGACTGTTATACACCATGGGGCTGGGTACTTCCTAAAGTTGTCATCAGCAGCAGCTGAGTGCTGTGTAGTCATGGAACAATTCTATGGATCATCAGATTCCTGACCTTGGCTTGATCCAGTGTCTGCTGTTTGTAATTATAATGACTGGTGGCTTATTTCTACAGTGGAACTTGAATCACCTGTGTTCTAAGATGATATCTGTATTGTTAGATAAATAAACAGTGTAATAGTAAATGAATCTAGTATTTTCTTGGGTATGTCCTATAAATCTGATATTTTCCTGTGTATGCCCTACATATTATTCTGAAAAAATGTACACCTTTTTATTAGGTAAATAGAGATCCTATGAGACAAAGGTCAGACTAGCCAGTCTTTATTCTCCATTAAGTATACAAGAAATAATATGAGGAAGTAAGTGCTAAACAACTATTAAAAATATTAAAAGGGTTTGGTCCTAAAAATACCTTTTCAATGCTTATTTTGGTTCTTAGCAAATCTGGTTACACTGCCTTGTTTGGACTTTTTTTGGTTCAGATCTGCTATATCACTTGAAAGTGCAAGCTAGTGCCATATTGTTTCCACAGTAGTGAGGCTAACATGTAAAAATTTTAATGAATAAGACAATTCCTCTGTTGAGCCTACATGTCATTAGGTAAGTACATATCTCAGAAAGACTGTAGACTGACAACTAAAAGGTAATTTGTTAACCATAAAATGGTCATCGTGCATAAACCTGAAATAATGAGACTAACTCTGTGTTGGGAACTCTGCCAGTAATTCATGATGGTCAATCTTTTCAACCTGATGGTCAAGTATGATGAAAAAAAAATAGATATTTTATGTTTGAATACTGTTTTTTACACGTGTTTGGCATTAATGATACAGCAGTTTGTCCACTTCTGGAGTAATGACTTAAGAACTAGCGAAATGTGATGAGATATTTTTGGCGAGCAAATATAGAAAGTAAGGTGTGTCTCACTGGTGCTTCAGCCCAACGAAGACAATAATCAGTAAATGGTTATGAGATTATGGAAAGCAAGCATAAGATATGCTCTGGATACAGTCAGGTACATGTAAGTCACATATGGACTTAAGGCTAAAAAGCTTGAGCTGTTGGGGGATAAAGTGATTTCCTAAAAGAAAAATAAGACTCCATAATACATTTTAGGAAGCAGTGGTTGAGGAACACATAATTTCATGGAGCTAAGAAGACATAAAGTTTACATTGAACAGAATATGGTCACATTGGAAGGTAACTCAAAGTGGAGAAATTTCTACTTGTGTGGGACTTTAGAAGGTATATAAAAAAAAAAAATGACCGTTGTGAAAACCATGATAGCAAATAAGACTGGATTTTCTAAGAGATCATCAGGCATTGAAAAATCTTATAGGCCTCCACTGTGAGCAACCAGTAAGATTTAAAGGCAAGCAGCAGTGATTTTTGGTTCAGTTTGTGAACCAGTACAGGATGTAACAAGTTTTATTGCAACTTTGGCAACTTGGTAAGAGGATAACAGTTGATGGAAAACTAGTGTTTGTAGATCATGATTTTTCAAGGACCAACATGCAGAAACAGGTGCAGTTTTTAATTGCCATAAAAGAGTGCCTGTGTTGTAAGTTAAGATATAAGCTATTATTTCTAGTGATGGAATTGTTTACTTCAGTTTAGTTGGTGATGGATAGGCTACAAAGGTTGCCGAAACCATTTGATTATCTCAGCAAAGAATCTGCGGTACAAGTGGATCAAAATAAAAGTAATGACTGTTTGAATACTGTTGAACTAAAACAAAAATAAGAACAAGAGACTAATCATGGGAATGGTGAGGTTTTGATTACATGTACATTGGAAATATGCGAAAGAGAGATGTTGCTTTGCTACTTGAGTGAACTTTGACCTTTGGGAAAACAACAATCATGGTGCCCAAGGCAGTGATTGAAGGGGGAGCTGCATGACAGGGATTTTTGTTTCATCATTTTTTTTCTCTCTTTGCTTATTGACATGTAGCTACCCAGTTCTTAGGTTTTATATTAAAGTAACGGAGATTCTTCAAAGGGCACAAAGTGAAACCTGAGCTCTAGCACATTCACATTTTATCATTCTTGAGCATGTACATGTTAAATGGAACTGGGGGTTCATGCAGAAAAAAGAGTTTTCTAGGGTGACAAAATGGCAGCAGGTAAGTAGTGCATTTAGTTAATGTGATTTTTCTTGAACCAGCACTTGCTAACTACAGTTAAATTGCATGTAAAGTTGTAATTGTGCTTTTATTTCAATATTAGTTCTTTGAACACAATGATTCAAAGAATAAGGATAAAGTCTTCAGTCTTTCTTAGTTCAGATCTTTTAAGCCCATGGCCTTTTAAGTTACAAACTTCTGGGGTCTTTCTATTTGACTGATATGCTTAGTAAAGTACACCCTAAAGGGGGGTGTTATACTCGATGATGGGTTTAATCAGTACAGAGTACAATTGGGAAAGGACTTCTTTACATCTGGAAGAAATACCTTTTGTTATGACTTGTGCAAGGTAAAATGATTACTACTGTTACAACACAATGGTCAAATGCGAGGGAGCTGTGCACCTACGTGCCTAGGTCCCTTGCAACCTTTTCATTTGAAGTGATGTGTTATCGATACTAAAAGGCAAAGCTAGAGGGTGCTTGCCAAATGCTACAGTGCTGCACATTTTGGCATTTTTGGTACACCAGCCATTGACAAGTGCAAGCTCCTGTTGGAGCACTTATATGTCAGAGGGGTGACTTGACAACAACTCCCAACTTACAATCATCCATAGACTTTGTGAAAAAGAGATCCTTATTTGATAAGTTGAGATCTGAAAAGTAGGCGCCATGAAGCAGAGGTTCCAGCACAGATCCATGAGGTCCTCCACTGGTCACCTTCATTAACTCTGAGGAGGCAGCCTGTACTGTGTGAGTCCTGTCCACATACCAACTGACTATTTGCTTAACCACAGATGAGTCAGTTTGGATCTCCTTTAGCTTGTTTAATATATCTGCACAGGCTATGGTACCAAATCCATTGGTGAGGTCAGGGTAGGCTGTCTAGATAGCTTGTTCACAGTTTACAACATGAGTAACCATCTCAAAGAATTTCACACGATTCATTAGACAGGCTCTACCCTTGAGAAGCCAAACTGCTGAGTGTAGAGTGATGTGATTTTTGATATCATAATTAATTAAGACAATTATGACATGTTCCATGGCTTTGCATATATGACTTTTTAGGCTACTAGGTCTGTAATTCCTGTGGTCAGTGGTGGGGTCAACGTATGGAGTGGTATCACAGCAGCTGTGCACCACTCCCATAGGTCAAAGGCAATTGCTAAGCTCACATTAAAGAGGTTGATGAGGAGTTTCACCAGTACTTGTTTAGTGCTATTAATTAGGCAGCTGGGTATGTTGACAGACCCAATGGATGATGTATTCTTCATTTTGGAGAATATCTTCAGCACATATTCTTTCATAATGGTTAGCAAATGGATTCCGTCAAGGATAAGTGGCCTTAGAGTAGCTGTTTCTAAGATGAAGTTGTCAGTAAATTTATTTGTTATTATGGTAACCATGTCTACTAGATAATGTAGTATCATTATGAATAAGCTCTGACCAATGTTGGGTAATATTTCTTATTTTTCAGAAATAACTAAAGAAGAATTTACAGTTGTCTTTGGTTTCTGAACTTGTCTAAGTTCATGGGATGCCTTTGTTTTTTTTTCTGATGTCCTTTTTTAGTTTCTTATCTAGTGTTCAATATTCTCCTTAATTTCAGGGTCTTTTCTTTTTCCATATACATTTAGACATGTCTTCCTTTTATCATATAGTTTATTAATGCTTGAGGACCACCAATGGTTTGCTTTAAAACCTTCCCATTTATTTGGATCTAGTAGGGACTGCCAAAGTAAGATATTTGTGCAGTTGAAAATAGAACTTCTCTGCATATTTCTTTCTAGTACCAACATTATGGGTAACACCATTATATTCAAATTTAGAGATTTCATCATGAAATAGTGAGAAATTTGTATATTTAAAGTCCTTGAATTCTGTGATATTTGTTTCACTTATGGGTTGAAGATTTTGATGCTGAAGGCTACGAGTTTGTGGTCTGACTTGAACAGAGAGGAAGATACCTTGGAGATGGTACATACAGATGTTAAGTTTTTTATGACTAGGTCAAAAATATTCTGTTTTCTAATGGGCTGATTAACAATCTGACCCAGAGAGTTCCTGTTCATAAAGTCCAGGACTGTTTGTGCAAATCCTGCATTGGTGGTATAGCTCCACCCATTTAGTTACTGGGTTGTTAAAATCACCTAGGATAACAACATTCCTATTTTGGGAGTTCGTCAGCAATATTTTGAAATGGTGTGGACACATGGAGAGGGTTTTGTAGCATGCCACTGAAAAAATATTTTGAGCTCTCTCTGCTTACTGCTTGCTGCTTCTTGCTGTGGGATGGATCTGAAGTGTTCTTAAGACACTCAGTCTTGCTGGCTGGATTCTGCTAAAATTCAGAGTCTGGTTATATTTGCATTCACAGTCTGTTGCATACAGAAACTTGCAGAATATACACTGATGAGAGAATATACTTTGCAGCATCAACTTTAGAGAGCAGTAACAAATAACTTTTTATAATAAACCAAACGGAAACACGTTGCAGGCTTAAAGTACTGTTCCAACTTTACTTCTCATATAGTACAGATGATGTGAGAGATATAACATTTACCTTAGGACTTGTGTTCCTACCATACCTCTAACATAGCTGGATTTATACAGCTCTTTATATACACTTTTTAGTCATGCATAAACATATTTTTGAGGAAACACATTGTTCTGTATTCTATTTTGGAGAATTGCTTATCCTGTAGAAACAATACTAAGCTTCCTTGTTTAACAATGTCTTGTAAGAGACCAGCTTTTCTGACAGTGTGAATATCCTGTAACAGTGTCCTGATGTCCATGTAGAAAAACATATTTTTGAGAAAACACATTGTCAGAGATCAGCTTTTCTGACAGTGTGAACATCCTGTATTTTATTTGGATCTTTGTATAAAAAAAAAATCTGTTCTTGTGCCATATCCTGTTTTTCATGTAGAAAAACATATTTTTGAGAAAACACATTGTCACAGTGTCATAAACATATCCTGTTGTTTTAGGAAACATATTGTGTCCATTTTTTATATGCAGAAAAGCATGTCAGTGTTCTTTAAAAGCAGATTTTGCATTTTTGTTCTTGCATACATCCTGTTTGAGTCTGTAAGGGAAAAATGTCCATTCAGCAGATTCCTTTTCCAAGCCATGGTCATTTAGTATGACTGCTGATCACATATTACTAAACTCTGTTTCTGCATTTAAGCAAGCCTTTTCTTTCAGCATATTTACAACATAATTAATTTCAGACTAATATTCATAAAATCTGACAATTCCCTCTGTTTTTAAACATACTCAAAACATTTTATATAGAAAACACATTAAGAAACAAACCCTTTAGTCTTCTTTGATACAAGTCAAAATGCAATTTTACATAGTTAATACAATGATATTAAGTATTACTACAAAACTGAATGTATTTAACAACTTTTTCTTTTGCAGACCATTCTGTGAAAATATTTTTATCAGTTATGAGCTGTGTCTGCTTTAATGTTATTTTTTTTTAACTTGATCAATTTATTCTTTTGCAATCACAGAATTTAATTTATGACTTAGAACTGTTTCATTAACTCTTTGCAACTGTTGAATTAACTATAAGACAAGAACCATGTGCTACTGCAAGCATTTATACACTGCTGAAAACATACAATTTCAATGTCATTTTAACCATAACATTGTGGTCATGTCTTTGAACTGCCCATTAACATCTTGGTAAAATACTGAACTGGGCTTAGATAATAAATATTTGAAAGCAATTATTTTACTGGGGTAAAACCAGTGATATTACAACTTGACAAATTACTTTTGAACTTATTACAATGTATCCTGATCAGTATGTATTTACACAGACTGTTTGCTATTTATGCATTTCAATCTAGTAGGTACTCTGGACCCATTTTTTATTTAAATATGTTTTTTTTCACACATATTCATTACTAGACATTAATTTCATTTGTACTGAATTTTTCTGCATTTGTACATACAAAGACTATCATTTGTACTGAACTTTTCTACATTTGTACATACAAAGACTATAAAGTACATTTAGTCTAATCTTACAAATTTAATAACATTAATATTGAGCAAAATCTTGGAAAATTTTTATGTCTCTTTAGAAATATCTAGTGGAATTGATACCATATCCATATGTCCTGTTATTTTAAACTACATACTCAGCAATCAAAAATATTCATGCTTTTTATACCAACATTGTTTTGCCAAAAACATATTAAAAATAGTGACCATTCTTGCTATTAGAAACATTTATGCATTTTGCATATCTTTATTCTGTCTTGTATAGCTTTATCAATTTTAAGCCATCTCTTGTTTTTTAAACTATCTCTTGTATAGCTTTACAGTTTAACAGGTTGTAAATACAATTTAATACTAAACAATACAATAATAACCATTATGATAGCTGTTAACAACTTGTAAAATATCTTATCCTGTCAGGTTTAATCCAGTTTACCAGTATTTCTAATACACTAATACCTGTTTTTTCCTCTCCCTAAACGAGTATTGTCAAGAAGGAATGAGATATTTTTTCCTGTAGCTTTATTTTAGACCCTTATTATTTACTTTTATGTAGCTTTATTTCAGACCCTTGTTGTTTATTTTTTCTGTAGCTTTATTTCAGACCCTTGTTGTTTATTTTCTCTGTAACTTTATTTCAGACCCTTGTGCAGTACTGCTTGTCCAGTCAGTGTACAACTGAGAAAGTGTCCCTCCCCCTGTAGTACTGCATTATTTACCTGCCCTATGCTGTGAGAATAGAATGTATGTCAGCCCAACACTTTGGCCATACATTTACGTTATTTGGTTACTAATAAAGCTTTCACTGTATATTACCTCTAGTAGGTATGTACACCCTCCTGCACAATTGATTTGAACTGTATATATACTATAGCCCATTTGCTGGCTGTACTTGATGCAACTGAGTTTTTTTTTTGCCCTTTTAACATTTACTTGCAAACAGATTATCAGTGACATCTATGCACAATTGTGACATTTTATTACAATTACCAAATAGTGTTGCCTGTAAATATTTTAACAATTATGTTTTAATAACAATGATGCTTTAGAAAAACTCAAGCTACTTGCCTGGCAATCAGTCTTGTTTATCTTATCTTTTCAACATTTCCTGTAACTATTCATTCAGTCTAGGAAGGTCTGAGCTCACATTTCATACTCTGTAAACTATAGTTAATTCTTTTGGCATTTTTCCTTTAATGTGATTGTGATTTGCATAACTATGCATTTATACAACATAACTAGACATTATTTTACAATTATCTTACATGGATTTCAGTATTTTTTATTTATTTATCTATTGAACTGTCCTGCCATTAATTTTACAAAAACTGTTTGACTAATACCATCTGTGATTTTCTTTTTAAAATTCAGAACTTTAACTGTTTGGTGTTACTATATAATTATAACATATGTTTATTTATATTTGCTGTTGTCTGCCTTTTGCTTTTGTGCATTGTAAACAAATGTACTCTAGATGAAAAGAACACACATGCATGTCTGTCTTGTATATGTATATCTTTATACAAGCATGTCATGTCTTGTGACTTTAAATTTTTACTCATCTATTTTTATTTAATTTTATACACTAGAACAGTTTTGTTTACCTTTTGACTATGCTAATGAATGGCATTCATATGCTTTACTTTACTGTAGTACTGATAGATGTCTTGCTTTAACTGAATGAAAGTAAAACATTTAAAAATGATTTGTCCAGACATCAGATCCTATCATCCTACCATGTATGTTTAACCATTTTCAAAACATAAACATATTATAAAATATATTTCTTTTGCACAGATTAGCTGTGTATGCAGGAAGTTCCCAGTCTCTGTCAGTTCAGCTAATTTATTTTCTTTATCCTGCAACTTCTGTTGAATTTCCAGTAATGTTGCATGGTCTTTCTGGCATTCTTTAGTAAGCTGTTCTGCTGAATTTGAAACTCCTATGCACTTTTGAAAAGATGTATGTATAACTTGTCTAAGCTTCCTGAACTCATTATGTCTGTCTTTTAGAAGTTTACTACATTCCTTTGTAACAAAATGTACTAAGGGTTCTATCAGTAACTGATTTGACTCACATGTGGTGACAGGACATAACTGTTCAACATCAGAATGTAATGGAAACATTTTACCCTTAGTTAATTCTTCAGATCTGTCTTTACAGTCTATTTTTTAGCAATATGATGCAATATTATTTTATGACATAATACACAAAATGCAGTTTTTGTTGAAGCACACAATAAACATTTGTCATATTCCACATGGTTTTCTTTGAGATACCAGTCAAATATTGTAATACATTTGCATAATGCCTTACTATCAACCTGCCCTAATAAGGTTTTACATTTACTAATGTGCTATGTATACCAACATAGCAATTTTTTACATTTGCTTAAATTATGCATGAAAATATCCATACTGTCGAATCTAATATCCAGACTATCTAATATCCAAACTGTCGAATAGCAACCATACTAAAAAATGTGACGTAGAAAAAAGTCTTACCAGTGAGCAAGAAAACAGGTGATCAGGCTGTTGTTGCAGATGGCTGGAAATTTTTCAAAGTCACTTGAGAAGCTGGGAAAGCACAACAGGCAGCGGACTACTGTGCTAGTGGACATTCCCCTTTTCTTAGCGAAATTATGGCACTGCGACTGGAACTTCAGTCTCACTCCGGATGTAGACGTCTAAAAAACTGTACTACTGCAAGCTGCATAAACTGGAATACTTCTGTTCAGAATTGACACATACGTACAAATGTTAGTTACTGCAATTTAACTGAAGTGACCCTCTGCAGGGCTTACCATCACTCCTCCTGTGTTTGAATGCAGATTGTAGGTTCAAATGCAGGCTAGCTTGCCATTGAAAAAATTATATGGAGCTAGTCACTCAGCTGTCTCGCCATTGAAAAAATATTTTGAGATTTACTTGCTTACTGCTTGCTGCTTCTTGCTGTGGGATGGATCTGAAGTGTTCTTAAGACACTCAGTCTTGCTGGCTGGATTTTGCTAAAATTCAAAGTCTGGTTATATTTGCATTCACAGTCTGTTGCATACAGAAACTTGCAGAATATACACTGATGAGAGAATATACTTTGCAGCATCAACTTTAGAGAGCAGTAACAAATAACTTTTTATAATAAACCAAACGGAAACACGTTGCAGGCTTAAAGTACTGTTCCAACTTTACTTCTCATATAGTACAGATGATGTGAGAGATATAACATTTACCTTAGGACTTGTGTCCCTACCATACCTCTAACATAGCTGGATTTATACAGCTCTTTATATACACTTTTTAGTCATGCATAAACATATTTTTGAGGAAACACATTGTTCTGTATTCTATTTTGGAGAATTGCTTATCCTTTAGAAACAATACTAAGCTTCCTTGTTTAACAATGTCTTGTAAGAGACCAGCTTTTCTGACAGTGTGAATATCCTGTAACAGTGTCCTGATGTCCATGTAGAAAAACATATTTTTGAGAAAACACATTGTCAGAGATCAGCTTTTCTGACAGTGTGAACATCCTGTATTTTATTTGGATCTTTGTATAAAAAACATCTGTTCTTGTGCCATATCCTGTTTTTCATGCAGAAAAACATATTTTTGAGAAAACACATTGTCACACTGTCATAAACATATCCTGTTGTTTTAGGAAACATATTGTGTCCATTTTTTATATGCAGAAAAGCATGTCAGTGTTCTTTAAAAGCAGATTTTGCATTTTTGTTCTTGCATACATCCTGTTTGAGTCTGTAAGGGAAAAATGTCCATTCAGCAGATTCCTTTTCCAAGCCATGGTCATTTAGTATGACTGCTGATCACATATTACTAAACTCTGTTTCTGCATTTAAGCAAGCCTTTTCTTTCAGCATATTTACAACATAATTAATTTCAGACTAATATTCATAAAATCTAACAGCCACAATCCACTAGCTGATCTTATTTAGCATGATTTGAATCTCTAAAAGCTCCACTTTTTTATCTTTAGTTACCTGCCTCAAGATAATGTGTTTTTTGTTAATACAGTTTGATTACTTTTATATAAATGTAAATGTGCCTATGTCACAAGTCGCAATTCAATAAAGGTGTTAAAAAAAGATTATGCAGTCTCTAAGAAATGTGATTAAGTTACTACAGTTTCCATTAGGTTTAAATAAGTGGTAAGCACAAACTGCTAGTAATGAGGGACTGCTCTTTGGGTACATAAACCAGATTTCTGTAACAACATATAGATGGATGTTTCCCAAATACAGGACAGCCTCAAGGTCTGTCAGTTTGTTTTTTACATTTCTAGAATTAAGCTGAACCACCTTGATATGGTCTAGTGATTGATTTGTTTTTGAAAGTTAGGTTGTTAGGTCTATCAGCTGGACCCTGCATAAAAAATAAAGTTTTAAAAAACAATAGTAGACATACATTTATTTAGTTTTTTTTTTAAACAAGAAACATCTTTATTAAATTATGATGTATGACATAGGCCATGTTATGTTTACACAAATCACAACAAACCATAGCAGCACAATCTCAGTTGCGAACTATTATACATTCCAAACGGTGCAGAAACAAGTGTAGCTGCAAACATTATTCATTACTTTTAACATATTCAGTCATTGTTAGTCAACCATTACATTACATAGCTCATTCAAATCTTGCTTTCTTTTCAACCTTGTTCCTCCTTTGCATGCATTGATCCCACAGTTCCCATTTTTCCTATGTAATTTGCTCCTACCATTTACTAAAGATCCCCGTTCCAGTTGTTTCAGCTATGTTACTATCTTTACTACTTCCTTTAAAGCTGGTTTAGACTTTGATTTATTAATTGCTGTTTTGGCAGCCATCATAATTAGACTCATCAAGGCCTTGCTATATCTAGGCAATTCCAATTCTGTATCATAACTCAAAAAATCACTTCCCTAATCATTCCAACTTGCTCACCCAGCATCTCTGACAGAGCAATCTGCAGGAAATCCTTAAAGTCTACCAACTCATTACACTCACAGAAAATATGTTCCCAGTTAACTCTTCTGCAACATCATACCTCCAACATTTCCTATCTAACTTGGGAAAAGTTCTTTGAAATCTGCTTGGGTCATAAAAATACCTATGTAAGCACTTCCAGGCAAAGATCCAAAATCTTCTAGATTTTGTTGCATATTTGAGAGACATACATATATCCCCCATGGTTTCTTTGTGAATTGCTTATCTAATCTGTCTTCACTTTTATGTGCTGTACTAATAATTAATTTCTTAATAGCAACTGTGATATCCCTCCATCTCTGGGCCAGTAATCAAGGAGCCTTGATCCTCAGAACTGGCACCATTCCGGGATGTTCACTGGGCGGATAACAGGTACACACACAGTATTTCCAGATGCAGATCTCTGCATCAAGTACAATTTCCCTTAAGAGCACACAGAGACCACAGTCAGTCTGGAGCTGGTTTCTCCCTCTTTCTCCAGATCCCCAGTAAGACTCCCCACTGGCACAGATATAGAGTTGATTCCTTAGCAAGAGTTCCAAACCAAGTCCTCCAACACTCTCTGTGTCCAACCAGTGCTTCATGTCCTTGCCCAAGTAGCTGACACACACACACACTCTTGGAGATTTGTTTTAGACACACACACACACACACACACACACACACACACACACACACACACACACACACACACACACACACACACACACACACACACACACATGCACACACACACCCCTGGGAAAGGCTGGCACAGGTTTACTAGCTATGTCCCATTCTGTCCAGACTATAAGGTAGTTATCACTGATACCAGAACCCCTCAGTTGCTACTTTAAGGCTCTTCCAAGGGTATCCAATGTACTGAGTAAAATTAATATTAACACAAATGGTATTTTGACCAAGAGCAAGGCTATTAGAAGTGACCCACACAGTGTCACCAAATAAATATGCAGGTACTCTCAGACTTAAATATCTCTACAAAGATCAGCCACAATGAAAGGTTTAATATATTTAATAATAAATAATAAAAGAACAAGAAAATACTAAGTATATATTTACAGTGATATCAGAGTTCACATCACAGGAAATTTAAAATAACATTGAAGGACTGTTTTCCCCAGGCCTCTGCTGAAAATTGGCTTTGTTCCAAGTCAGACTTTCCCAGTAAACAAATGTTAAATAAAATAAATAAATAAACAATAAATAAGCTGTTGTATTCTCTCACCCTGTAGCCCTCCCTCAGGGGGTCCATTCTCTATACAGTAACCCTTTGTTCCAGTATACAGAATCCTCTTTTCCTTAAGAATCAGGTGCCCCCCCCAGCTACCTCCCTCAAGCCTTGTAATGTAGGTTCTGAAAGCTGAGCCTGTCTCAACTCTCTATAACCTTTCCCAGCTCCCCTTCCACAAGATGTCTGGTATCCTCTTACAGTGGTGCCTCAATGGGTACTACTCCTCACCTCTGCCCTTGCAGCCACTCGGTCCAAGGGAACATCAGTACCCACCAGCAGCTGCGGCTCGCCTTCAGTCTCACTGCTACAGGGTAGCTCCCTCCCTTAAGTAGCCACCTCACCAGTCCTGGCTTTAAGTGTGTGTCTGTCTGGGTCCCCCCCAGGCTATCAGACCCACATGCTTCTCTCCAAGCCTGACTGCATGTAACTGCATGCACACAAGGTACAGCATTATCAAAATCATTCCATATCAGGACATCTGCAGGGATATCCTCAAACACACCTACTCGCTTGCTTCCATTTTCCACCCTCCCAGTCAAGATAAACCCTAGCCAAAGGTATTTGGAATGGGGTCCCTCCCAAAGCTCTGACTGGAGCAGACTGCCCAAGCAAGTAGTGCTCATGTTTAACTATTGCAGACTTCACAATGACTAGGTCATAGGCTGTATCTCTCTTAGCAGTAGCCTGTTTCCTATCTACTAAGCTAGGATATAATCTCTTGTGGTAGTTTGGTACCCTTGCTGTCTCGAGACAACTTACTACTGGCATTCTGTTATTCCCACTTGCTGGCTCCCCTACCTTTTATTCCCCACATTGTCTCCATGAACATCTATATGCTACATGGCCCCATTGGTTACATTTAAAACATTTAACCTTTGATCCTGGCCATGTACCTGAACTAGTAGCTTCCCCTGTTACTGGTGGACTCTGTTGGTGTGGTTTAGGCTACCCACCATGGGTTCCCTTATACCCATCTGCAGCACTGGATATCCCTTTCCTGTGCAGTGATGCCCTGTTTGCTAGATAAAGGTCTTCTTTTTTTCCCAGTTCATCTGTGATGTTGCATTCCCTATCTGCCAACCAGATTCTCATGTCCTCAGGCAAAGTGCTAAGGGCTTGTTCCCTCACAAAAAAGTTCACCAGCCCTTCAAAAGTGGTGACACCTACTCACCCACCTATGAAAATAAGTTCTTAACTCAGCAATATAGTCACATACACTTTCATCTGCCTTGGGTCTATGCTCACAACGCTTTTTTATATAAGCTTCAGGTGTTAACTTAAAGCATTCCAATAAACAATTTTTAACTATATTATAATTTAAGCAATCAGTATCAGACAATTTAGAAACAGCAGTTACAGCTTTACCATGGAGTAAGGTGGTGAGAAACTGTACTCAGAGCCCTCGGTAAACATTATACTGTTTGCATACTCTTTCAAACATATGAATAATACTATCAAAATTATCACCCTATTGGTACTGAGGAAGAAGTTCACTGACATTTATTGCTTTTGGGGTATGGTTACTCCTTTTCCCATTACCTCCATGACCCTGGTGAAGAGTCAGCACTTCCTTTTCATGTTGCCTCTGCCTCTCATTTCTTTGGCTTCCAGATGTCTTAGTATCTCTGCTAACTCTAATTCCATCTGTTTCTCCTTTTCTTCAACATCCAAATGCCACAGTCTCTCTGCTGATTCTAGTTCCAAACTTGTGGCCTCCAGTTCAAGTCTTTTTAACTCCAGATGGATTTTTAAGTCCTCTGAGGGAAAGTTGAACTGCCCATTTTCTGAGAGTTGTACATCCCCACAGCCAACCTGGTTGTCTTCTTGGTTGCTGGTCTGTGATGCAGCTGTGGCTAAGGCTACAATCATTTCCCCCTTAGTCAGGTTGGCATGCATCAGTCCATTGGCTTGGCACATCAAAGCCAACTGGCTCCTTATCAACTTGCCATAACCCTCTGCTGATATCCTTGCCTGCTCACCCTGGCTAAATCAGCTAACAAAAACAAATGAATAAATAAATAAAACTATTGTGATATGAAACCTTGAATGTCTACCATGTTGCTGCCTGAGAGTAGAAACACCTTCTTTAGTGACCACTCTTTACAGGCTATAGGAGTTCAATATCCACACCACTGAATCCCAGTATGTGGTGATCCCACCACTGCCAAACAATATGTGATGTGGATATCCCCCCACTGCCAGCCAATATGTGGTGTGGATATCCCACCACTGCCAACCAATATGTGACACCCCACCACCCTAGGCCAATAGTCAAGGAGCCTCAATCCTCACCATTGGTACTAGGGGGGGATGTTCATTGAGAGGTAACAGGTACACACACAGTATTTCCAGATGCAGATCTCTGCATCAAGTGCAGTTTCTCTTAAGAATAGTCAGAGACCACAGTCAATCTAGGGCTGGTTTCTCCCTCTTTCTCCAGATCCCCAATAAGACTCCCCACTGGCACAACTATAGAGTTGAGTCCTTAGCCAGGGTTCCAAGACACGTCCTCCAATACTCTCTCTGTCCAACTAGTGCTTCGTGTCCCTGCCCAAGTTGCTGACACACACACACACACACACACACACACACACACACACACACACACACACACATACTCTTGGAGATTTGTTTTAAACACACACACACACACACACACACACACACACACACACACACACACACACACACACACACACACACACAATCGTATATGCACACACACACTCACACACACACACACACACACACACACACACACACACACACACACACACCTGGGAAAGGCTGGCGCAGGTTTACTAGCTATGCCCCATTCTGTCCAGACTATAAGGTAGTTATCACTGCCACCAGAATCCCTCACCAGCTACCTTAAGCTCTTCCAAGGGTAAACAATATACTGAGTAAAATTAATATTAATACAAATGGTAGTTTGACCAAGAGCAAGGCTATTAAAAGTGGCCCATACAGTGTCACCAAATAAATTTGTAAGTACTCTCAAAACTTAAATATCTGTACAAAGATCAGCCACTATGAAAGATTTAAATATATTTAATAATAAATAATAAAAGAACAAAAAAATAGTAAGTTTATATTCACAGTGACATCAGAGTTCAAATCACAGGAAATATTTAAAATAACATTAAAGGACAGGCTCAGACAAATAAAAAAAAGAATATCTAAGCTAAGCTTCACTATATTCCTGACTGTATCCAACAGAGTTACTATTCCCTACTAGCTTAATAGAGCAAGGCAGATGATGTGGTGAATGGTCCTTCTTGTTTTTGTCAGGCCCAGGACAGACTTCAGAATGTTCTGTCTTACTAAGAGGCTTCTCAAAAATAATATCTAAAATATTACTTCTGAGATAGCTTGCAGAATGACATCTCTTCTGGTCTTTTGACTCTGTTTCCCACAGTATTACCAACTCTGGAAACTGCCAGGATTTATATAAAAAATATACACACAAGAGCTTTGCTCAGATCTGTCGAGCTTCTGGACATTGTAAAACAATTATTTATTTATTTATTTTTTATTTATTTATCATTTGTTATCCGGGAAAGTCCAACTTGGAACTAAGCCAGTTTTCAGCGGTGGCCCGGGAAGAAAGGCTCCAGATGCATGTTTTTGTAACATGGGAGGAAACCGGAGCACCCAGAGGAAACCCACATGAATGCAGGGAAAACATGCAGATTCTGCAAAGAAGGCACCCAGCCGAGAATTGAACCGGAGACCCTCTTGCTATGAAGTGACAATGCTATCGTGGCACTACTGTGCTGTCCAATTAAACACTTCCACTCTTTCTGAGTGGCAATTAGGTCCCCCCAAGACAATACAGAAAGCTTCCTAGTACAGACTCTGAGCCTCTGGCTGCCTTGAACCCTGTGAGATAGCATCTTTATGGTCTAGCCCGTAAAGTGATTTAATTTCAGATATATTTAAAGTTTGCTGTACTGAGGTTAACCTCCTGCCTCCCAGTTTCCTCCATTAAAACATACACATTTAAACAGTTACAATAATGCATGTACATTTTTGTTCTCTGTAGTAGGGCACACTGTGGATACAGTTCAAACACAAGGACTTTACAAATACCTTTTCAACACAAACATCTGCACAAAGCAATTTGATATACACATGGCATACAGTTCTAATACATTTGTAACAATAGCATCTTGTATATATCAATTTGATATTCACAAATGACATATAATTATTTTATTTATTTATTTAACATTTGTTTACTGGGAAAGTCCAACTTGGAACTAAGCAAATTTTCAGCGGAGGCCTGGGGAGAAACACTCCAGATGCATGTCTTTGTAAAGTGGGAGAAAACCAGAGTACCCAGAGAAAACCTACAGAAACGCAGGGAGGACTTGCAGACTCCACACAGAAGGCACCCCAGCCAAGAATTGGACTGCAGAACCTCTTGCTGTGAAGTGACAATGCTACCGCTGCACCACTGCACCATCCAATTATTATTTATTATGTAATTACTTACAAAATTCCAGCTAGCTGTGCTGGCAGTACCTCCAGTGGTCACAGCAACTTCTGTTCTACATTCTACTTAACTCTACTAGTGCTGCTCTTTTGTTTAGGGCCCCCATATTTCTTTCTCTTTGCTATCAATCCTTGATATGGAACACAGTCTTTAGCCTTAAGTCCAAATAAGTTCTTGGCATTTTTCCATTCTATTACTTTTCCCCTCTCTAGTTATTTGCTCCCAGTACCGTAGTTCTTTGTCAGTTTTCTCCAACATATTCCCACTCCCTCTTGCCTATTGTCTGTATCCCTAATTGCAGTCATCCCTATTGGCAGAATCTCCCTTTTCCATTCCTGTGTTGACTTAGTTCTTAGAAGACCTTCTGCTACTTTATGAATATAGTATTCTGTATGATTACTTTTATTATAAAGGTCTGCATCCAAAATTCCTGTCTCTCCCTGTTACTTGAGCTTTCATCTGTTTCAGCATTATCTCTTTCCACTTTGAATTATAATTTTCTACGTGTGCTATGTATAGGAACCTTAACTGCATTGCTCTGAAATACCCTTTCAACTTGGGTAATCCCTATACACCATTTTCTATTGAAAGAATAAGCTTATCCCACTTGATTCTTGCCATATCCCCCTCCCAGATAAAATACTTCAGCTCTTTTTTAATTGCTATCCACATCTTCTCCTCTTGTTGAGAAAAATATACCTGACCAGTGTATAAGACTAAAAGGACTAAAATCATTTTAACTGCTTGTATCTTAAGATCACTATCTATACAACAGAGCTTCCATTATTTCAGTTTTGTATTATCTTTTGTTTAGTCTCTTTCCACATATCCTTAGCTGCTACACTGATATCATTTTTAATCCATACTCCTAAATATTTCATTTTATCATGTCCCCATGGATATTACTGAATAAATTCGTATGTGGGTACATAATTTACTGCTATTGCTTTTGTTTTTGCTTCATTAATTTTGTATCCTGAAAAAGTCTGAAACTGTCTCAGTATGTTCCACAGAACTGTAATGTCCCTTTCTGGTTTCATTAGGTACAAAATAATGTAATCTGCGAATAAAGCCAACTTTTCTTGACTAAAATATTAATTATATCCTTGAATTTCTGAGTCCCTTATTTTCTTTGCCAATGGTTCTAAATTCAAATAACAAAAGGGAGAGAGGATGACCCGCCTGGTTCCTCTGCTCAAGCAGAGATTATCAGAGACGACCCCACTTTAATTTTCTCCTCCAGTCATTCATATATCTTCCTAATCAACCTTATAATTTTGTCAGGGAATGCAAATGCTTCCATTGCTCTGGTCATAAAATCCCAGCTTACTCTGTCAAATGCTTTTTCTGCATCAAGACCCACCTACCAGCAACAGTGGTATTTTCTTACATTCTCCTTCCCTCTGGATCATCAATGTTCAACAAAACCACATTGATCCATATCTATCAATTTTGGCATCACTTTAAGACCCTTGTCAATGCCCAAAATAGTACTAGCAGCCCCACACCAATAACTACCCCAACCACCCCAATATACAAAACAATAGCCCCAGTTTTCGCCTCGTCTCTGTATCCACCAAATCAATACCTAAACTCCTTGGTAAACTTAAACCAACCACTCTAGCAGCTGATAAGCTGCCAGCAGATTTCCTTCAGATCTCAGCTGAAGCTGTAGCTTATCCTGTCTCTATACTCATAAACAGATCTCTCTCAGAATGCAAAGTTCCCACCTCATGGAAAACATCATATATAATTCCACTGCACAAAGGAGGCAACTCCTTAGAGCTCACCAACTATCACCCAATAGCAATCCTATCACCTTTATCCAAAATATTAGAAAGAGTTGTTCATACTCAAGTAATACAGTACCTCCAGAATAACAACCTACTCTCCATATCCCAGCATGGCTTTAGACCCTCCCATAGCACCACAACAGCACTACTATCATTCACCAACATAGTTAACCACCACAGCAACAAGGGTCTATTTGTTTCTTCCATATTCTTAGACCTATCAAAAGCCTTTGACATGGTAAACCACAGTCTGCTTCTTGATACCCTATCCACCCTAAGTATAAGTCCATGGTTCAACAGCTACTTATCTGCCCATCAGCAAGCAGTCCTATGGCAGGACCAATTGTCCCCCCTGTTACCAGTAACCATAGGAATCCCTCAAGGATCCATCCTTGGCCCATTGCTGTTCTCTCTATTTACAAATCAGATCTCTTCATCCTCTCCCACTGCCTCAGTAGTACAATATGCAGATGGCACTACCCTCATATGTGCTGCACCTACCCTTAGTGAAGTGCAAACCCTTACCCAAAATAACTTCAACCTAGTCGAAACTTGGTTCACTAATATCAAACTTCTTAATCCCAAAAAAATGAAACTAATTCTTTTCAGCCCTGGCAGAGCTTCTCCCCTAAATAATAATTTCACCATTAGCTCCAAAGAAAACATTCAAATCAGTCCAACCACACACACTAAACTGCTAGGCATAGAAATAGACAATAACCTGAAGTTCGACATCCACATAGCACAAACCATTAAGAAAGTTAATAAAAAACCTGGTCTCCGCTACAGTAACAAACAGTTTATGACAAAACGCACCAAAGTAACCAGTGCAAGGACTCATCTTCTATCCACCCTCCTCTATGCCTCTCCCATCTTGACCAATCTCCACCAAACTGATCTAAATAAAATGGAATCTTGCTACAACAAGACTGCCAAGTTTGCTACTGAAGCTTCATATAGGTCTCACCACTGTCTATCCCTTAAGCAACTCAACTGGCTTGATGTTTCTTATATACTTCTACTCAATCAACTCTGTATAGCACACAAACTGTACTACTTTCCTGAGATAACTCCAGCACTTCAGCACCTAATTCAGCCCCACATTCCCTCTAGAGCCTTAAGATCTAGTAACCAGAACCTCATAACTGTCATCAAACATAAAAATGAAGCTGGTGAGTCCCTCTTTGCCAACACCATTGCCAAAACCTGGAACACACTACCAAGCCAAATAGCTTCTACCACCTCCTTTAGTCAATTCAAAAAACTCCTGAAAACCCACTATCTAAGTAACTGGCTATGCTCATGCCACTCACCAAGCTAATCCATACCAAGAGAATTTGTCAGGCTACAGCTATGTATAAACAGTTTCTCCCCTGAAAGCTTCCAAACCCGTATACATTTACCTTACAAAACTTATAACTGCAAAAGAAAAAAAATGTACTTCTGGTTATCTACTGTAAGAAATGTTAATCACTAGCATGATGTCCTGTTGTGTGTATATATGCTATATATATGTTTGTTAATCACCAGCATGTTGTCCTGATGTGTATATATGCCATATGTATGTATGTTCTACTTCTTTTTACTCTCATGTAATGTATTGTAATGTGGAGCTTTTCTCCCCAGGCCTCCGCTGAAAATGGACTTGTGTCCAGTCGGACTTTCCCAGTAAACAAATGTAAAATATAAAAAATATGTAAAATATAAAAAAATAAAAACTTTTGCCATTCTTTTAGCCATTATAGACATACACATTTTTTAATCATGATTTAGTATTGAAATGGGCTTGTATGAAGTGGGATCTAATGGATCTTTACCCTCTTTAGGTATTACAGGTACAACTGCTTCTTCCAGGATGTTGCTACTTATCCTTCTGTTAAAATCCAGTTAAACAAAACCATCCAGATCTTTATCATTTTTCCCTCTTAGCTTACAAACCTCCACAGGAATATCATCTACTCCTGGGGACTTTCTTGTAGCTTGGTTATACATCACCATTTTTATCTCATCTCCTCCTAGCCAAACTGTTAGTAGCTGAGCCTTCTATCACTCTAGCCTTGGCATATTTAATTCTTCCATAAACATTTCCATTTGTACCTTTTCTTGATTTCCATGTTTATCTGCTTTATATAGACTTTCATAGAATTTCTGAAATATTAATAAAAACAAAATGTGGCACAAAAGCAGAACCAAGTACCACTAAAACACAACACTGTCTTTGGAACACCATTAGCAGAAATAAGTAGTCCATAGGTGTAATCCCAAATTCTTTAATAAATCACAGCAAGTAAAACACAACAGTTTAGTTTTACGGCCATCAATAAAGTTTTTTTTATTGGTGGATTTTAAATGATCATTTAGCTCGAGTATATATATTGCATTAGAAGTTTTATGTCTTTAGTTCTGATGAAGTTCAAGGTGTTTGAACGAAAGTGCTAAACTGCTGTGTTTTACTTGCTCTGATTTATCAACTAATTTGGGATTACACCTACGGACTACTTATTTCTGCTACTGGTGTTCCAAAGGCAGTGTTTTGTGTTTTAATTTCTGAAATATTTCTAATACTTCTACAGGATGCCTAGTTACCTTCCTTGAAATAGGCTCCCTAAGCTTGGTGGCAGCCCTTTCTATTTTCTATTTTCCGAGTCATTGTGCTAAAAGTTTTTATGCTCTGTAGTTGTTATCAAAAATCAGTTGCTTAACAGCAACCTTTCTAAACTCATGCATATTATCAAGGCAATCCCTTATTTTCTGTTAAGCATTCTGTAGTTGCTCCTCTTCATGTTCTATGAGATTCCCCCCTATTTTTCAATACTTTAGTATTTGTCAGTCCCTACAATGTCAAAAAATCTACTGCCAAACATTAGCGGACCGGAGTTCTGCTGTGGCAACCCCTAACTGGGAAAGCCAAAAGACAACAACAACAACAACAACAACTTCTTAACCTTATCTACCTTTGTTTTATTTCCACCCTATTTTAAAATTCCATTTTAAGTTTGTCTCACTCCCTGTCTATATTTTCAGAAGAAGGTTCTATCTTCTCTAATACCACCTGAATAATTTCCACTACCCATTTCTTAAATTCCTCTCTTTTCAACAGATAGGTAGGAAAGTGACAGTGTCTCATTTTTAATCAATTAGCCTGTGTTTTGTTTAAGTTATTACTGGCGCATGATCTGAAATAGTTATTGGGTACATATCAAGACCTTCAATTAAATGCACATGTTCCTGTGAAATATAAATTCTGTCTAGCCTAGCACAGTTTTTGTATCATGAGGAATAATATGTAAATTCACTCTGAATTCCTAGTACTGAATTCACATCTTCCATGCCAAATATTTTTATAAATTTCTTTAAAAATCTACCCGCCTTTGTTATATTTCCCTTTCTGCCCCCCCCCGACACATCTTCACGGTTGCAAATGAAATTCCAGTCCCCACCTTTAAGTAATATTCCTTGATGAAAGCTGATTATTTCTCCCAGAATTTTCTTTAGCTCTATTATAGCAGTTTTCAGTGGAATATATATACATGCCAGCAGCCTCTTAGTACTACAAATCTACCATTATTGTCTTTTTTTCCTCTTCTATTACTACTGGAGCTCCTCTTACAATTAATATAAGTACTCTGCTCTTCCATTGCCCCAGGTGTTCCGCTGAATAACCATCTTGAAAACCTTTCTTTATCAAATTCACATGTTCAATGCTTTACAAGTGTGTCTCCTGTAGCATAGCTATTTTCACTCTACATTTTTAATATAGTTCATTACTCTTTCTTTTTGTAGATTTATCTGTGAGGCTATTAACATTTAAAGACATTATAGAAGGACTTATATTCTTGATGGATTATTATTCCCACCTTTTATGTATAACAACTTTTTTGTTAAGTGTCTAGTTCCAGCTTTCAGGTTACATGCATGCACTGTTTGGCAAGTTAATCTTCTATACAACTGTTTCTTGTCATCTCCATTTGAGCATATGTCACACCTTGTACAACTTTTTGTTTCATTGAAACCCTCCAATAAAAATACTCTCCCAACTATAATGCCCCTAAAACCTACTAACTTAATAATAACACACAAAACTATGTACATCTTCAAAAAATTAAGTTTTATCCCCTTAATAGGAACATAAGTTCCAAACTTGACAGCTACACACACACACACACACACACACACACACACACACACACACACACACACACACACACACACACACACTCAAGCTAAACAGAAAGGAAGCATATCCATGTTAAGAAGCATGGTTGAGCCTGTGACTCTATTAAGTGCTGTCTGGTTTTGCCTTATCTTTATAGCTCTCTCAGCTGGGAAAACACTTGAATGCTTTCAGAAAACACTTTTTCCAAACCATTTCTCTTTATCAGATTGTCTGCTAGTGATATGAGAACCAGATACAGGACTGTTTACTAGAAAAAAAAGACCTTATAATATTCAATATGCTTTTTCATTTACTTACTTTCTATTAAAATATTTTACTATATAATGTTAAAGGCCTTAACACAGTCATTCCCCTATGCAAGAATGAGAAAAAACACACTCATTTTTCTTTTGTCATGCTCTTTTAACCAGATCCCCCACCCAATTTTACATTACAGTGCCTACATTTCTTAAAAACTGAACAAGGAGAAAGAGACATGAAGGGAGAAAGACACAAAAGAATAAACAGAAGCATTTATTTACATTAGTATCCCCATTACATTTAAAACAATGAAAAATGTTATAACATGCATGCACCACTTACTGCAAGTAATACTGTTAAGAAAAAACAATTGTTTTAATTACAGTTAACTCTTTACTTCCTCCTCCCCTCTCCTGAGTATTTTTCCCGAACATTAATGACATGAAGTAGGGCATATGCTTTAGAGTCTTCTACAAGTTTAACAAAGTCCAAACAAGTCCAATATTTCCAGATTTTCTTGTTCTCTCCTGTTTCACAAATATAATTATTGCTCTGTAATCCTACATTTGTCATTTTCCAGGTTACTGATTTTAGTCTCCAAACATTAATGACATGAAGTAGGGCATATGCTTCAGAGTCTCGTATGAGTTTAACAAAGTCCAGGAAAGTCCAATATTTCCAGATTTTTTTGTTCTATTTCTGTTCATATCCATCTCCCAAATCCTGTCTCTGCTTCATCTCTAGTGCACTCTTGATTCTTCTAGTCAACTTCTGTGCTCCCCCCTCAATCATTTTCCATTGAAACACTGGGAAAGGTTTCACTGGCACAGTCTCTTGGTGATCTTTATTACCAGAAGAACAAGAAGCAGAATTTTTTTCTGTTTTACAGCTCACTTTTTGTTTGACAAACTTTTGTATTTCTTCCATGTACTTTATCAAAAAAAGTTTTTGTTCCTCCATGGAAAAGTATTTTGAGGATACTTGGGTACAGCAGTTTGAATCTCACACCTACTTCTCGGCATTCCCTATATAATGGAATAAATTTTATTCCTCTTCTGCCTGATGTGCTATGAGTAGTCATTCTCCACAAACACGTTGCTCTCACCCACTTTTAGTACTTTGTCTTTCTGTCACAGCTTTGTCAGAATCAACTCCTTCTGCTGGTAAGATTGCAGTTTTACTATTAAAGGTCTAGGTTGTTTTCTCATAGTCAGGTTTAGAGCATACAAATGATGTGTCCTTTCAAATAACAATTCCTGTTGTGGAATGCCAGTCCAGTTGCTTATTTGTAGTTTTATAAAATTAATACAGTCTGTTTTTTCCATCTTCTCTGGTACAGCAGAAAATCTCAGGTTTTCCCTACATGCTCTATCCTCTAATTCTATTATTTTTTGAAACATCTCTTCTTGTACAGTCTCATATTCAGCTAGCCTTTTCTTCATTTCAACCTCTGAGTTTGCAGTTCTGTCACCTTACCTTAATATCTTTTCAAAGCTTCTTCCATTTTTTCCAGCTTTTATATTTTTGTGTTGATATATTCCATCAATGTTTTGTTTATTTTAACCAGGTCTGTCTGCAGCTGCTTTATACTTTCCTCTAGATCACTGGAAGTCATGTCTGGAACTTGCACTGCTTCTTTCTGAACAAGTAAAGAACTCTCCCCACTCTGTGTTTTTTTCTCAACTTTAGTAGCTGATTTTCCTCCTTTTTTTAACTGGCTTTCTCTGCTAAGTTTCTGTTTTCAGACTGGGAGAGCCAGAATTAAGCTGTTGCTCAATGTGCAGCCATCTTGAAAGTCCATAAATTTATTTAGGTTTGCACATAAGTTAATAATAGTATGCAATCAATATTCTAGCCTAGCTTGGCTATAAGGTCCATTTGGTGGATGGTACAGGTGAATAAGACAAGACAGTAGCATTTTGGCTCCTATTAGAGATATTGATTTGAGGTAAAATGATCAATGTAGATACAACTGAGGTTCAAACACCAACACAAGGTATGCAGAAGATAATTTGGTCCGTAAGTAGTTCCTGTTTTTACACTTATAAAGTTTTTCTTTGTGATCCATAGACTGTTTTCACATAAAAATATTTTACAGTATTATTATGCTTCTGTTAAATTGACTAGCTGCATATATTTATTTATTTATTTTATTTATTTAAGTTTGATGACCAGGGAAGTCCACTGGGCCAAGAAGAGCCCATTTTCAGTGGAGGCCCGGAGGGAGAAAAGCTCCACAATAATTGCAAGTTACATTTCACATGTTACAAAAGGACATAGTTCATACAGCTAATTAAACATTTACAGATAAGCTCCATGATATTTGCAGTTGGCTTGTCACAATGTTACAAAAATGAAAAGACATAATTCAATACAGAAATTTCAACATTTGCATAAAGTGAATATTTTTGTTATAAACTCAAATGTAGGTTTAATATTTCAAAATATATAGCTACTAGCCATTAGTAGATTAGGAAAATTTTATGCATGGAGAGGGTAATAGTATATTTGAGACTAGAGAGTATAGTACAATAGATATTAGAGATAAAATTCATTTTTAGTAGAGGAGGGATTGTTTTGGGTGGGATGAAGTAATAGTAGAAGTAGTTGGATGGGTCAGTACAAGGTGGAATGAGGGGGGGTTAAGTTGGAGCGTGGCAAGGGCATTCCCATTTGGAAGAAAGTTGAGAGAGTAGCTGAGATTTTAAATTTGTATGGTTAGGTAGGTTGCATAGGTGTGTGGGGAGAGAGTTCCACTGTTTAGCTAAGGAGTGGGACAGCAGTAGATGGCCAGGAGGTCATGCAGATTTGTGGACCTGAAGGAGATTTTTTTTTGGATCTGAGTGAGCGGTTGGGAATGTAAGGTTTTAAGGAAGTAGCGAGAGCTGGGCAGTTGGCAGGTTTTAAGATGAGCTTGTGGGCAATGGTAACTTGTAGGTAACTGAGGTAGTTGGGTAGTTCAAGCCAAATGAGGGTGAGGAGGGAGTGGCAGTGATGAGATGAGTTTTTTTGAATTAGTTGCAAATTTGGAGATCTTGTGGTAGCAGGATTCAAATTTGGACCAAAGGCCAAGATGGAGATTGGTAAAAAGAGGGGCACCATACATAAGGGAGGGGAATAGGAAGGTGGATGCAAGAGTTTGATGGGTAGAGGGGCTTAGGAAGCGGTTGTGCCTATAGAGGAGACCTAACATTTGGTGGATTTTCTTGATTGTGGAGTTGATGGTGGGTGTCAAATTTTAGTTCTTCAGCAATGATGCCAAGAAGCTTGGTTTTGGGAACAATTTCAAGGAGGGTGTTGTTTTGGCTCTGTATGGTGAATGTGGATTTGTCAATGGAGTTTTTGGTAGGGGAAAAAAAACATTAGTTTGGTTTTATTTGCATTTAGTGCCAGATGGTTAGACTGCATCCAGGTTTCTGTTTTGGAAAAGGCTAGTTGGGTTTTTGATAGCAGCTCGGAGGGGGAGAAGGCTGAGCAGATGATTGTTGAGTCATCTGCATATTAGAAGATAGATGACTCTGAGAAGGATAGGTTGAAGCGAAGAGGGCCAAGAACAGAACATTGTGGGACACCTCTGGTTGTGGGAACGAAGGGGGAGGTTAAAGTTTTCCATTGGACAGCTTGTTTGTGGTTGGACAAGTAGATGGAAAACAAGGCGATGGTGGTGGGAGAGAGGTGTAGGGTGGAGAGGTGGGATATAAGTAGGGTGTGTGAGATTTGACAGATCTAGGAATAGTGTGGATATGAACTGGATATGAACTTGCCTGAGTTGCGTTCGAGGTTTATGGTTTCAAGAAAGGAAAGAAGGGCAGTCATGGTGTTGTGGCCAGGGCAGAAGCCATTTGGGTAGGGGAGAGGAGATTGTTTAGTGTTAGGTGTGCCATGAGTTTCTTTCTGCCATTCAATTGAAATGCATGCATCTGGTCAAAATTGTATTTACTTTTAGTACATATATAACAGCAAAGAAAATAATTATTTGGGTGACTTGTGATTTGTTGTTTATCAGTCAGAAATTCACATAATCACGTTGTAATGTAGAGGATTGAATACTGGCCAAATACAGAAGTATATCTGCAGAATCAACTAGATAAGTGAAATATTTAAAGAAATAATTACAAATAGAGACAGTAATCACAAGTTTATCAACAATACTTACATTACAGAAAGAATTTTAGAAATACAGACACATAGAAAGGAGCAGCACTCATCAGAAGACTTTCAAGCAATGTCTTAATACATGTGCAGTTTATCACAATTTTATGTTGATAAGGATTGCCATTATTTGGGTTCACAATGGTTCAGCTGAGCAGTTCATTATTAGAGTCATGCAACTGCTTTAAGCAATACAGCAGAAATAAGACTCAAGGCAATGCTGGTGCATTTAGCAAGTGAAAGGGTTTACTGCAATTATGAGAGTGTGTCAATCATAATAGATACTCAGAAGTATCTGTTGTGACTAACAGCTGATACTTGCTCAGAAGTATTACAAAGGCTGAAGAACTTCACTTGTGTGCAATCTTTGAAGCATGCAAGCCTCTGAGGATTCCCGGTAAAATATTATTTTACCTTACATATGCAGCAATTCTATATTGTTTGATCTTATGCATTAAAGATTGTCCATATTGAAATTCTTAATATAGACATTTGTGCTGATGACAGGGTTTTGGTTATAAAAATCCACCACTGTTTAGCTTTTGCAAAGAATATGTATGCATTTTTAAAACTTTATAGTGGTCATGGAAGTGACATTGCTTAGAGGATCAGGCTATACTAAATGTTCTAACAATCCAGTTTCAGAGAACGCACTTCACTTCAGTGTAGGAGATTAGAATTATGAGTGATCTCTGACTATAACCTGCTTTTTATGTGTTCGAAACATGGATGCCAAGAAATTTACCTCAAGAGCAAAGCTCTATTTGCAGCCTGACTGCCTTCTTATTAAGGAAAGACTACATTAAAAAGAACTTTGTTTGTGCTTGGTTTAGTCTTGGACTAGCTAAATTTGTATTTTTTATTTACTCATGTCCCTTTGCAAAGTTTTAAAAATTCATAATCCTCGAATGGGTTTCATATTCTTTTGTGCTGCTTGACATAGATTATCTTGGCTCTGGGACTGCTTGTTATATATTTTAAAACATGATACAAAAACTCAGATAGTGTTCCCATTTTGTTCCAAGTGGAGACTGAGTACATATTCACTTATTAATTTAATTGGCATGACTATAGAGTAGGCTCTTAAATGTCATAAGCAGTTCTGAGATTTGTTCTTGCACATATGCCAATTTTCATTGATAATTCAGGAGTATGACACTTGGATGGAGAGAAAAAGATGCTGTAGGGAGCTGGCAGTGGTGTGCTACTGCATTATTTCTATGTGGGCAGACAGTGCCAACCCAAATATAAAAATTATCTGATGAAGGGCAGGAGCCCAAAAGTGTTTATCTCTTTGAGGATTTTTTCATCTGTATTTTTATTATTTTATATTGAGTTATTAAGCAGTTCATTTTAGTGGTGGTCTGCTGCAGTTTTTTCATTTTCACAGCCCTAGTTTATATGTTTTTGCTCAGCTGCTTTATGATAGTTTGTGCAGTGGTTGAAAGTATGAGCTCATAGATAAATGGAGCCCTGAAAATTAGCTTATTTTAATTGCCATTGGCAGAGATACATTGGCCATAGCTGCTTTTTATTTACAACTGAATACTATTTACTGTGGAAGTCCATGACAAAGGTAATCTTGTACAGTTTTGTTTGATTTCCTGACACTTCATGGAGAGAGTCTCCACATTTCATCATAGTTAGAGTAAGGTCTTATGTTATCTATAGCATCAGTAATTTAATATTTAAATGGATATGTGTTTCACAGAGACAGCAGCTATTGTACATTTGGTCATATGGAAATATGACTTGCCCCATAAGGTAGGTTTTATATAAAAGTATTTCTCTTGCTTGCCATTAAGTGTCATCTTTCCCTTCTGGAAAGAGTGCAAACTTCTCCACCCCATTACAATTTCTCATAATGTAGTTAACAGACGTAGACAGTGTTTAGATGACAGTCTAAAATAGAAAATAAATAAAATCAAATCAAATAATAATAAAATAGATCTAGGAGGATCTCTGCCAAATTTGTTGGCTGCTTATTCCCCATGTATTTCTATGAGTTCACTATAATATTGCTCAAGGGATTTATAGTCATTCCAGTATCCACTGAGTACACATAACATTATGATACAAATAACTGAGTATCACTAGTCACATCGGACCCATTGAACTGGAAAGCAAATCACTCTGAACAGTGTTTTGTAGGTAGGCAAGCCCCTCCCCCGCACCCCCACCCCTGCTACTTTATATACACTAACTTTGAAATCACACTACAGGGGGAAAAAGACTAACTTCCCTTACTTCGCTGTAAAGCAATGTAATTATACATCAACAGCAGTAAAATAAATAAAAACTTACATTGCAGATCTCTAAACCTGCACTGCTCATTGCCTGTAAATAACATACAAAAATGCATCTTTCATCCTTACACACTACAGTAACAAGCACACCTTTTAAACCTTGTCATTGCACACTAACACACAACCATCAAACTATAACATACAAAGTGTTCCACTCCTACCTAACTACATAACAAACAAAACTTGCCATCCACATGCACACTGATTTACATATTCAATGAAATTTGATGCAAACAGTCATACCACTACAATGAAGTAAGCCTCTATTAAACCCATTCCACCTATTGTACTGTAATGTAATTTTCCATACAGTTAGATTCTAACACTATTTTTATATCAGAGCTAATGGGACTGTTTTTTTTTTCTGATTGTTAATTTATTTTATTTTATTTTACATTTGTTGACTGGGTTAGTCTGACTGAGCTTAGTAGTTCATTTTCAGTGGAGACCCAGAGAGAAAAGCTCCACACTAAGATACAATTTCATTAAATGAGAGAATTAGATTACATGACAAACAATAAGAGTTCAGCAACTACATACAATATTAGTATAGCTGTTACAGATAATGAGGATATGACAAGAGTAGGGCAATAATCTGTTACTAGAGAAATACAAAAATTGTTCTAAATTCTTAAAACAACAATAATTTGTAGGATGTTATGGCTGGTAGTGATCGAAAAATGGGAGAGATTGTAGGGACAGAATGAGGGACAAGGGAGATGTATAAAGGAGGTGGATGAGCAATAATAGTATATAGGACAGTGTAAGAGAGGGGCTAGTGAGATGATGCTGGAAAAAAGGGGAGAAATTGTATAGGGAGAGAGAGTGGGTAGAAGGGGAGGGGGTGAAAAGGAGTCTTTGGTGTGAGGTAGTGAATTTTAGGGAGGATGAGTGCAGTGGCAAGGCCATTTTGTTTTTAGGTGTTCTCTAGAGGCTGTTTCGAATTGATTACGGTGTTTAAGGGATCTAATTTCTAAGGGAAGTTTATTCCAGGATATGGCAGGGTTGTAACTGTAGAGGATGCAACCAGTTTTGGTCTTGGGTTTATATATTTGTAGCAGGTCTAGGTCAGAGCTACGCAGAGACCTTGTTGGGGAATATTTAGAGATAATGGAAGTAAGGCTAGGGCAGAAAGAGCGCTGGTGAAGGCTAGAGTGGATAACCTGTAGTTGAGTAAGGCGGAGCAGATGGGGTAATTCAAGCCAGTCTAATTGTTTTAGGGATAGACAGTGGTGTGACCTATAAGTATTATTAGCAGCAAATCTAGACACCTTATTGTAGGTTGATTTGAGTTTGGTTAGGGGTGATGAGTTCAGATTGGTAAGAATGTGACAACTATACAATTAACTAGGAAGAAGGTAAGCATGGGAGAGAGTAATTTCTGCTTTGCTAGTTAAGTACTTTTTGTTGCGTTAAAGGAGACCTAGTTGTTGATGTGTCTTTTTAATACAGTTGGACACATGTAAATCAAATTTAAGTTGGTCATGGATTGTGACTCCTAGGAGTTTTGATCTAGATTCACCTGTGATGGATATGTTATTGCTGGATAATATAGTAAAAGTAGATTTGAGATTTGTAAGGTTTTTGGTGAGAAAGAGTAACAGCTTGGTTTTCTTAGGGTTGAGAATTAGTTTGTTGTCATGGGGCCAGGATTCAACTGAGCTAAAGGATGCTTGGGTAGAAGAGTAGAGGTCTAAGGGAGTGTCAGAGATAGTGATAACAGTTGAGTCATCGGCATATTGAATACGGGATGACTGGGGACATGAGGCATGTAGTAAATTAGTGACGATATTAAAGAGAAGTGGGCCAAGAATAGATCCTTGGGGGACTCCCGTCTGCACTGGGAGGGGATAGAGCAGAAAGCCACTTGACAGACTGCAGGTGGTCTGAGAGGTAGCTAGAGAACCAGGAAATGGTAGAAGAAGAGAAATTAAGGTTTGACAGTTTGGCTAGAAGCAAAGGGTGGGAGACCGTGTCAAAGGCCTTGGAGATCTCCAGGAATAGACAGGAGATCAGTTTATTGTTATCATGAGCAAGATATATGGTATTTATGTAGGCTATTAGAGCAGTAGTGGTACTATGTTTGGGGAGAAAGCCATGTTGTGTGTGTGTAAGAAGGTTTTCCTGAAGTAAGAATTGCATAACTTGCTTGTGGATATATTTTTCCAATATTTTTGAGAGAGGAGACAAGATTGCAATAGGCCTGAAATTAGAGATGTCGGTGGAGTTACCTCCTTTATGTATTAGGGTGTTGCAGAATTTTTTCCATAAGGAGAGGACATAAGATTTGGATATGGAGCAATTGATTAGGATAGAGACAGGGAAAGCAGGAGGTTCTGCAGCAATCTGCATGAAGTAGGAGGGTAGATTGTCTGCAGAAGGAGAGCATGGTTTGAGTTTAGAAAGTAAAGATTTTTGCAATGGGAGGTACTTAGACCTCTATGATAATTTCTGTATTAAACTGTAACATAATTGTATGTAAAAATGTTTTTTGTTATTTTTTGCATGGAGCTTATCTCCCCGGGCCTCTACTGAAAATTGACATGTATCCAGTTAGACTAGCCCGGTCAACAAATGTAAAATAAAATAAATAAATGAAATATATAGTTATCAGTTAAGACCATCACCACTTGAAATCATGGAAAGACTGGGCTGGATGACAGTGATTTTAGAAAAGAGAAAAACACAGGTACCAGGTAAAAAGCTCGGTACCTAAATCCTTGAATACATCAGATAGAATAGGGACATATGTGTAGAAACTGTAAAGCCTGTAAATACATTTTCTCATGTAGTACATTTGTACATCCACAGCAAAAATTTAGAATGGAATTTGACTTTTACGCAGATTGCAGGATTAGAAACATAGTTTACTTCAGTTTTTGCCAGTATTGTAAAGTTTTTTATGTAGGCAAAACTAGTAGAATGCTAAAAGAACGTATTTTAGAACACATGAGGGACATTGTCAATAAGAAAGACAGCAGTGCCTTAGCTAAACACGTAGAAGCAGAAGAAATGCATCATGTTTTTAAATTCCTAGTTTTAGAGGAAAGTATTAGAGGGGGTGACATTAAAAATAGGACAGAAGAAGCTGAACAAAAATGGATTTTACAACTTAATGTGGATAAACTCTCAGGCATCAATGAAACTGTTTCTCTGAAACCATTTTTAAAGGCAAGAGCACTTAAACATTGATTTTTTTCTTCTCTACATGTTTTTTACATCCATCCATGCTTCTAGTTTGGATTTTCCATATTTATTGGTTTTTAACAACTTATATATATATATATATATATATATATATATATATATATATATATATATATTTTAACTGATTGGTTACTTGAAATGTGTTATTACGAGATTGAAAACTCGTTTCAGCAAATCGGAATTGAGTAACACCTATAGCGCAAACTATGATAACGGCGAGCGTCCAAAACCACAAAACACGAAATGTTGAACTGTCATGGTTGGCTCATCTGCGGTATAGCTCCGTAAGGTAAATGTGCGATATTTATGGACCTTAGGGTTAGGGTTAAGGTAAGTGCATAGATAGGTAATGTATGTAAGGTTTAGTGTAGGGTTAGAAGTAGGGTTTTGTTAAGTGTATGTGTGTGTATTATTTGTTTTGTATGGGTATATGTCTGTAGGGTAAGTGTGCGATAGTTACGGACCTTAGGGTTAGGGTACAGGTTAAGGTAAGTGCATAGATAGTAATGTATGTAAGGTTTAGTGTAGGGTTAGAAGTAGGGTTTGGTTAGTGTATGTATGTGTTTTATTTATTATGTTTGGGTATGTAGTATGTAGCGTGCAGTGGTGTTGGCTGACTATGATGATTCGATATTTTAAATTTTGCGGTTTAGGGGGTTCGGCGTATTTGCGGTTCGGGCTATGTGTGTCAGTGTTGTGGTATTCACTGAAATGGGTTTTCGATTATGTAATATAGACCCATATTGGTGGAGTGTGTGATGTTAACTAAGTCTGATGAAGAGATCTGGATGGTCACGAAAGAGCTCACTTTTGTTTCAGTATTAAAGAGTTTATCCTTTCATCGTGGTAGTTTGGCATTTTTCATATATTTCTGACAGTGATTGTAGCTTTCCCTGACTATAAATCTTACTCACCTGTACAATCACAAATAATTCTATATTTAATATATTTGGGACTTTTGTAATATTATAATTGTTAGTTTAACTGGCACAGGACTAACCATGGCTAATCACAGCATCTATAGCAATGGTCCTTATTTTGTTAAACAGTTAAATATTGTACAGTTGGTTTAACCCACCAAAATCAAGCAAATTGGCCAACACTATCATCCTCCGCAAAGAAGGGTAAACCTGTCTGGTGTACATCTGCAATAAATAAACTCTGTAACAAAAGGAAAAATTTGCTGTCCATGACCAAGAAAGAGCAGCTGCCTCATTGGAAGCAATGTCTCCTTAGCCTGAGCAAGCAAATAAGAGCACTAGTGAAATCCTTCAAAGCAAACTTCGAGTTGAAATTGGCCACATCTACTAGAGACAGTCATAAAGCCTTCTTCACATATGTCCGCAACCTCAAAGGATGCACCCAGATCTCTTCAGAACTGGTGGTCAAGGACACCACATATACAAATGCTGTAAATATAGAAAACTTGCTAGCTGACAGATTCAGCAAAAACTTTACCCCTCTGTCCCACCCCATCAGTAAATCAGGACATCCCAGTACCTGCCCCCTTCCCCTTATATCTAGGGAACAGGTCATCACTGCTCTCTCAAAGGCAAAAAATACAGCCTCAATGGGACCCAATAACAGGGTCTATATTAGAAGATCGAAACTCCAAAAGAACGAACGTTCTTTAATCGAACTCTAATACCCAAAACCACACAATATTGAATGTACAGAACAGTGATTTTTTTTTCCCAGGTAAAAAAAGAAAATGTTACTCAAAAAAAAAAATCCAAAGACAAAATAAAGTGGGGGAGGGCTTCGCCCCCACACCCCCTGATGTGGGAAGTTGTGCCTCACACCCCCCTACTTTAATATACCAACTCTGAGATCACACCACAGTGGAGGAAAAGGCAAAGTCCCGACAATGGCCCAGCGATTTTTTTCCCTGAATTGCTGTTCTGACCTTTTGTGGTTTTGAGTATTAGCATTCGATTAAAGAGCATTCACTCTTTTGGAGTTTCGATCTTTTAATATAGACCCCCCGATAACATCCCAGGCTGCATCCTACATGAACTCAGGCAGGAACTTGCAGCACCATTAGGCACTCTATTTGACCAAAGCCTGAGTACTGGCTTCATCCTAGCTGAGTGAAGGACAGCCACTGTCATCCCTTTACACAAAGGTGGAATGTCCACCAATCCAGGAAATTATAGACCCATCAGCATAACTAGCCTGATCTGCAAGGCCATGGAACAGATTGTCATGGACCTCATTAACAAGGACATTGGCAACCTCCAAACACTTGATCTCACACAGTTTGGCTTTGTCAAGGGGAGGTCATGTCTGCTAAATCTGGTTGCCTTCTTTGAGACAGTCACCAAAGCCATGGACAAGGGGCAGACGGTGTAGACTGCCTACCTTGACCTGGCCAAAGCCTTTAACACTATTCCCCACTCAAGCATAACAGATAAACTCTCTCAACTAGGCATCAATCCATATGTTACCAGATGGGTAGCAATCTGGCTCACTGATAGAACCCACATAATCAAAATAGAGGAAGCCACCACAAGCAGTAGACTTTTAGCAAGCAGCGTACCCCAGGGTTCGGTCTTTGTTATTTGGCATATACTTTTCTGAGGTGCAGGCCAAAATCAGTGGGCTATGGCTGACCTAGTTTACAGATGACTGCAAGCTGGGTGCTGTCATCAACTCCCCTAGTGATGTGGACATCCTCCAAGACGGTCTCACTCAGACAAATGACTGGTGCCAGAAACATGGCCTCAAGTTGAATACTAAAAAATGCATCATCATCCCCTTTGGGGAGAGTGATGTCCTACAAATTATCACATTAATAACAACATCCTAAGTATGCAGTCAGTCATGAGGGATTTGGGCACCCAGGTTGATAGCAACCTGACTTTTGTCTACCACGTTGCTTCCGTTGTACGAAAAACCTTCTACATGGCCCACCTCATAAGTAAGGGTATCTCATTTAGGGACAAGGAGGTCATAACATCCCTGTATTCTTCCATTATAAGGCCAATTATTGACTGCAATGCCCTTTTCAGCATGTACCTCGCAAACCACATGCAGCAGCTGGAGAGACCATAGAGGTTCCTCACCAGGAGAATCCAGGGCCTCAAACATCTACCATACACAGATAGGCTAAAAGCCCTAACCCTCTGCTTAGTTTCATACAGACTCCTCAGAGGTGACCTCTGTCTGGCATACAAGGTGATCACTAACCCCACCTTGATCGGACTGCTGTATATCTGTAAGTCAAGCTCCACTCGAGTAACCCGCATGCACGGCCTCAACCTGGTCTGTGACATCAACAAGGCTTGCTGGCGGGACAGATATTTGTCCCAGAGACTCCCCATGTATGGAATAGATTCCTTCTCTACATCAAGCAGAGTACCTCTTTAACCCTTTTTAAGTGCAATCTGCATAACTAGATGGGAAACAGAAAATATACCCCTAGGATTCCACCAGTGTACCTGTTGGACAGGGGCATTGGGTGCTGATTTGTCTAAACATGGCCTAAACTCTTGGCTAGGCTTATAAGGGCCTCAGGTCCAACAGCCTAGTAACCTCCTATGATCCTTGCTTCCAGCTAGAAAGACAGCTCTGGCATAGTTTGAGATTACTTGTAAAGGTCACTTTCTACTTTATTTAGGCATAGCAAATATTTTTCAGACATGGTGACACAGTTATGTTTTGATTCTTTCCTCATGATGTGGCTATCATAATAGAAGGTATTGTTACTTTTATATTTTATAGACTGTGATAACGTGAGGTTTACCCTAGGACAATAGGTGAAGGTTAAGATGTAAAGGGTCTCCTATAACATTTAAAGAAAAGCTGAATGATCCTTTTGTGGCATAAATGCAGAAAAGGCACATGGCCAGGTCTTCTGGCATTATTTATTTAAGGTTTTACTAAGATTTGGGTTATTGATGAGTTAGTAGAGTATCTCACCAAGACAGAGAGATATGTGAAGTGTATGTCTTACCTCTCATCTGAGGTCTTGCAGAATAGTCGCACTAGACAGGGATATCACTATCCCTATATTATTAACATTTGTAAATGAAGACTTAGCAGCCTTAATGAGTCAGTACTGAAAGTCTGTGAAATACAGTAATATTGCATTATCTACAACCTCTGCACAGATGATATAATCCACAAAATCTGTGGTTCTGAAGATCACCTCCCTGCAGTCTTGGGCCTTTTGAAGCAATTTAGTGGAACTGCTAATTTTAAAAGTAATGTGGCTAAGACTCCAGCCTTAAGTGTACTTTAAATCTTCCCCTACTCCAGGTAAAGCATTTTGAGAGGAGACAGATAAAGGTCTCATTAAGTGTTTTGGAGCCCATACCCTAGAAAACAGGGATATAATGTTAAATATGAAAATGGAGGAGGTAGGTACTTTGCAACAATTGTTGAACCACTGGCCTGGGCAGTAGTACATCACAGACTAAAAAAATATACACCATTAAAACATCTTGGTTCCCGGAATATTATAACCTTTCTGGTAATTCTCCTGCATTTCTCCTTGACTACAGTCCATAACTGGAAAAGGAGCTGGAAAAGTTTTTTGGACACTACTTCAGCAATTGTTGGGATAGCCATTAAAATGACAACCCATTACAACTCCACTCCCCCATTTAACAATGCAGAAATAGTCATCTGTCAAAGTTAAACAATAAAAAGAGGATTTGCGTAACAACCCTATACATAACCCTCCTCCACCAATAACAATATTAACATTGTGAATTTGTGATTCCGCATTCATTGATCCAAGCTGTTTTTTAGGAGGGCCAGGGAAGGGCTCTGCTTAATGTGAATAGGAAGCGTGTTCCAAAGAAGGGACAATCTCTGAGACACGTATCTGTCTTTCTACCATGTTTTGTTTGCATCACTGCCTAAGTTTAGCTCCCTATATTGGGTGACCTTCATGCTGTTTGACTAGTGGATGTGTACAAGCTCCATCAGGGCTGGATTTGTGAGTGCCATGTAGGTCAGACATAGGTCACCCCTTAATAGTCAGTAGGAGACAGAGTAAAGGGATAGGGCTTTTAGTCAATCCACATAATTCATGTCGTTTACACCCTGTATTTTCTTTGTGAGAAACCTCTGAGGTCACTCCAGCTGATGTAAGTGCCTAGTCAAATACATGCCAAATGGCACACTGTACTCAATTATTGGTCTAATGAGGGCTGAGTACAGCAGAACTATAATTTCTGTGGATCTGGATATCATACCTTTATTTATAAATTGTGCCACCTAAAAAGATTTCCTTACCACTGTGGACATATGGCAGTCAACGTTCAGGCTACTATCTATCTGTGTACCTAGATCTCTCACCTGTGAGTCTACTCTAAGGGGTGTGCTATTAATGTTGTAATTTGCAGGGGTATTTGGCTTCCCAAAGGGTATGATAATACAGTTTTTGCATGTACTTTTAGGCCATGGTTCTGGTACCAATCATTTGTCTGATTTAGATTCTCCTGAAGGATATCTACATCAATGGGGGATTCAATGATTGCCCCCAGCTTGCAGTCATCAGCAAACATTGTCATCCAGAGGCCTTCCACATGAGCCTTGACTTCACACGATTAGTAATTAGCTTCTTGCTGGATCTGGATTCACCCACTATAACCACGTGTCCTGTCCATGAGCCAATTGACTATCCATCTTGTAACATAGGAATTTATGCCCAGTTTTGTCAGTTTATTTATAATACCTAAGTGGAGAATTGTGCCAAATGCCTTGGCCAGGTCGAGGTATGGAATATGTACTGTTTCACCCTCATTCATGGCCTTACTGACTTTGTCAAAGAAATCCACCAAATTCAGTAGGCATGACCTTGCCCTTAACAAAGCTGAATTTGGTCGGGTCCAGTGTTTGGAGGTCTCATATAATTATTTATCAGTTCCATGATTATTCTTTCCATGGCCTTACATATAAAACTAGTTAAACATATGGGGTCTGTAATTTCCCAGGTCAGTAGATGGCCCCCTTTTATGCAGAGGAATGACTGTTGTGTTCTTCAGTATATTGGAGCTAAGCCAATTCAGAGGCTTTGGTTAAATAGAGATCTTAATGGGGCTGATACGTCCTGATTTAAGCTGTTTAAGAGACAACCTAGTATATTATCAGGCCCATTGAAGCCATGTTTTTAGCTTTAGTGAGCACAGTGGCAACCTGTTCTTTGGTGATAATTGGCAGTGGAGTGGTGGAGGGCATTACTTGGGAGAGAACTGGGGTGATGGGGAGGTGAAATCTGAGCTGAATTTGTCAGCCAGCAGATAATGCTATGTTTTCTGGATGAGTATAGATGATGCCATCTAAAACTAATTCTGCACATTGTTGGGTGTTGCCCTTAAGACTGCGGACATAACTGAAAAATGCCTTATGGTTATCATTAGCTTTAAAGGCTATTTTTACCTCAACGTCTGCTTTGAGAGACTTGACTAGTTCCCTGATTCAGTTTTTTAGACTAAAAAGGGCCTTGTTGCTCTGTTGTGCACACTTCATTTTCTTGATAGGATTTTCTTTCTTAGGTTGTATAACCAGGGGTCCACTAGGGTGGTTTGTTTTTGCAGTTTGACTTTGGTTTATTTTGTTCTGGTATTGCTGTTTCTATGCAGTTGTTTATATGGTTATACAGGGCTTTTGTGCATGCCTCTTCACAGTTTTCTATGTTTTCTGATTTAAGGGAGCTTGGAAACTAGGGGGGACTAGTTTTACCTTTATTTCAAGGGAGACAGCTTTGTGATATGATCTTACCTGTGAGGACATAACACTTGGGGGGGGGGGGGGGTTGCAGCACTCTTCCATATTTGTGATCACCAGAACTAGAATATGTGTTGCACTAATGGGAGTGCAGACTAGCTGCTGTGAGGCATTTGAATTTACAAATTCAAGAAATCTTTGGGCCTGCTTGTCAGTGGCTGTGCATGCTTCCCAATTAATGGAGGGGTAGTTAAAATCACCTGAGTATGGGATTGGGCTGGATGGTGATGGTGAGTAATTCTAGTAACTTCAGGTATGATGTAGGCTTTCCTGGTTCATAGTGGGGAACCTGTAGCTAGCAAGATTATGGTAATGTATTTTTCCCATCGTTAGTTGACATGGAGTAGCTCAAGCATGTCATATCGTTCGCCAGCCTTGAGATGTGCTTATCCTTTATGTAGATAGATACACCTCCACTTCTTGCTTTTTCTTGTTCAATGGATGGTCGGAATGTGGAAAGGTGTAATAGTCATGCACTGCCAGAGTGCTTTCTGTGACTTTGAACCATGTTTCAATAACTGCATAGACGTTATCATTTTCCAAGGTGAGGACAGCTTCCAGGGAGTGCAGTTTTATGTTAAGTCTCCTAGCACTGAGCAGTAACACCTTTAGCTTGTCCTGAGTAGCTTTTGTTATGTTGGAAAGTTGTCTGTTTGGCAATGCCCATAAAAGGCACTACAGGGATGGATAATGTTTTGGCCAGTATCAAAAGCCTAGATGTGGCAGGTGAGGACTATCCCTGGCCAAACAGCATGGCCTATTAACCATGTCCTCCCAGATTGACAGGTATTGGACCCCTTTGGAAATGATACCAATAGCTAAGCCAATTGTTAAAATCGATCATTTTCAGCTGGTACTGTGGCATCATTCTTGGAGACAGCAGAATGCTGCTCAGTGCTACGCTCATACCTGCCTGTGACACATATTCTAAGAGCTCAATCATGTCTCTCTTCATATAGTCTAAGGAGGTACATCTCAGGTCATTCACGCCCAACATGGACTATGACTGAATCATACTAGTACTTAGCGATATGCGACCTAAGTGTTTGCGTGATTTGGCGAATACTTGCCCCTGACAAGCAACTAACTGTAACCTTCCCCTGATCCAGCCTGGTAAGAGGGACATCAGTGTGTTTCACAATGGAGTCTCCAATGACCAGAATATTGGGTCATGCAGTGTTTCACCTTATGGGCTTGGTAGTTGAGGCACAACAAGATGTGGCTTTTTGTGTTGTGATGGAAATTATCTTGTTTATGTACATGTGGAGTTTCTGAGCACTGCAAATGAGGGACCTTTGAGGTTTGAGTAAATTACATGTGAGCACCTCTGCAAATGTGGGTCTGTGTGTGTGTGTGTGTGTGTGTGTGTGTGTGTGTGTGTGTGTGGTCCTTTGTGGGTGCGGTGAGTGATGTGTGTGAGTCGCTGGCAACCTGTTTGTTGCTTTTTTTGTCTGTATGTGAGAGACTCACCTCCAGTGTCACTGTGTAACTACATCTCTCACATACTGTATTTGCCTGTTCAAGAATTACGAGTTTGTCATTGTGCATAAGGCAATTGCTACATTGCCTCAGGATACCCATATCCACCAATCTGGATGCAGATATAGCAGGAAAGTGCCCATCCCTGGTTGCAGGTCCTAATGTGTACTTGAAAGGAATTTGACTAGAGGGTGTTTGTAACTGGGTGAGGGAAGATTGCTTACATGGTATAATCTCAGCTAATCTAACCAGCTATGCTGCCCAGCACCAAATCGGATTCTCTCTGAGCAGAAGTAGTCATGGGTGCTATAATAAGGTGAATAGAACAGTAAACTTTCACAGTATAATGAAATTAAGCAATGTTTTCAGATGTGTGTTTCTATACAGGGCACTGGCACAGTGAGCAACTCAGTGCAAGTGTGCAGAATTTATACCAGCACTGGAAATACAGAAAATTGACTGAGTCCTCTGGCCAATACAGCAACTACATTTAAAGCCCTTTTCTGTGATTTCCAACTCAGATAGACCAGATAAACACCTGCTGCCACCAAATGAGTAATCATAGTCCTGCTAATGTAAAAGCACAGTAAAGGAATGTCCAGAGTGAAATGCTACCACAAACAAACTTAAAGATACAGCTACAGCAGTGTACTTTAAACAACTTATTTTTCAGTAAAAGCACTTTGCTATGTAGAAATGAGCTAAGAGCCACTCAATTGTACAGAATTTATAAAGGCACTAAAAACAAGATAAGTTGATTAATAAGCTCTCCAGCCAATAAAACAAATATATGCCGGAATTTCTAGTATGTTTCCCCAACCTATACAGACCAGGCTACCACCCAATGCCACTAGATGGAAAATCCACTAACCTCTTTATGTAAAAACACAACAAGCTGCTTGCTAGAGTGTAAAAAATATACTACTTTATCCAACAGCTAGCTAGATAATGAATTCAAGGCAAATAAATCAGTAGAACAAACAATGAGAGGCAAAATGCACATTTTACAAAATAAGCACAAGGAAAGGCAAATAAATAATTCAAGATATAAACAGCTGTTAGAAAAAGATAAAATGAGGAGCTTATAAAACTCAATCTCAATTTGCAGTAAGGGTGGACAGCTCAAAATCACCAAGTTTAAAAAGCAGATCAAGGAATAGGAGGGGGGTAGAAAATTGATTAGCAGAGAGTCACAAACAGTGCTTGCAGTTTTTGCAGGCTTGGAGTCTTATTAAAATGACAAATACACAGAGATTTCCAGTGTATTTAAGTATCACTCAAAAAACAAATTAACCATTGAAAAAACATGTGAAATGTGCAGCTTAGATAACTTAAGTGTTTATCTCCCACACAGAACAAAAACACCAGGCCAAGCAGATTTCTTAAAACAGGAAACAAAATGGAACAGGTAAAACAGAAAGCAGCTCTATCAGTGTAAACAACTCACAGACAAAAAATATAGGTTTGCTTTCCTCACACAGCAGGAAGTCACCAACAGTGCTTGCAGTTTTTGCAGGCTTGGAGTCTTTATTAGAAAAGATTGTAGTGTTTTCCTTAGAACTCTATGTATTAGAACAGTATGTATATTTGTTCTCATTGTTTGGGCTTTTCTACTTGGGCCTCCATTGAAATGCGGCTTTTTTGTTCAGTAAAACCATCCTGATAGTCAAAATAAATAAAAAAGTAAATAAACAATCCACAGTGAGTTTTAGAATAGCGGTTAAGGTAAAGCTAAATGGAGGAGTTAAGTTTCCCTAACCTTAATGGCAACATTTTAGGCTCTTAGCTTGTAACTGTTTCTCACTGAGTTAATCCCATGCTTAAAATCCCATGGGAGGCCTCAGAAGAACAGTATTAAATTCTAGTGGGATAACTGTCAAGAGACCCTAAACTTATGAGACTTCTTGTCTCATTTTCTAGTTGTAGGTGTTTCATCAGCAATGATTCATTGGTCTTTTTTTTTTACAGAATGCACTGCAATTACACTTCTCAGAATCTAAACAGCATGAAGAAAAGCTTAACTTACCCTCTTTGAAGTATGCATTTGGTAGGACTTTAAGAACCAGGCACATGCTGCTGTGCTACTTCCAACCAGCAGTCTCACCTTCATTCCCTTCTAGGGGCAACTGGACATCTTTGCCATATCAAACTCAGTGTAAATGCAAATGCATATTTGGTAATGCTGGAAAGACCAAACCCTTTTACCCACTGGAGGGTACAGAACACCTTTCTGAGTGCCATGTATCTGCCATTTATAATCCTGGCTATCCATGGAAGTGAATTCAAATACAGGATATGTCATAGTACATAGTAGATCAGCATCACTAAAAACATCTTAACCTTGGACACTCTACCTGAAATAGAGAGCCTCAGACTCTTCTATGTATGGAAACATATATAAAGCTAGTTCTATATTCACTTTGATCATCTTTCTTGGACTAAAATTCATAGGTTCATAGGTTGACATTAGGCATGCAGTCATTGGGCTCATTATGACTCTGGTGAAATGATAAGCCCTTGAATTCAACAATGTGCACACCTATGTCTACATGGGCTATACAGGATAACCAAGGGGAGAACTGTGCCCATCCATTTAAAGTAATTAACTTTGAAAGCAGAGTACTGCTTTGTTTAATGTATAGGGGGAGCTTGTTCTATAGATACAGAATACTTTGGATCAGGTACCTATCCTACAAAAGAGTCTCATTTATTTGTTAATGTAGGTAGAGATCACTGGTATTAGTATTTAATGAGTCATTAGATCTGTAGAGGGTAAGTAGGGCAGGGTTTTTCATGGAACAAAAAGTGAGGCAAAGATAAGTGTTAAAGAGTTATTAGGAGATTACGTACAAGGAGAATGCTGCCTGTCTGCACTAAGGGAATTGAAACTAGTGATATTTTTTTAGCTAGAAATGTCTGAGGCCTCTTACATTGAGCAATATGCTTAGAAAGGTGCATGCTGAAAGATCATTATATTTAGTGATGGTCCTAAGAGAGGGATAAACACAAGGCAGCTAATAATCATTTATTTTAGAAGAGATGCCATGGGAAATTAGTTGGGACAGATAGAAAAACTTCTGAACTATTGTAGAGATATGGTGGTGTGAACATTGGCCCTAGGTAATGGTCACTACTAATGTGAAACCCTGACCCCATGTACAAAATAGGAAAAATGGGGTTGAAGCCAGTGCTCAAATGATAGCTTGTCAATACAGAAGCTTGAGTCCCTGAAGACAGGATCGGTTTGGGGGTGGGGGCATCATTTATACAGACAAGAAGTGTGAATTTTTTTTTTACCAAACAGAGCCAAACTACATTTCAAAGCGTTTAGCTTAAGCCCATTGCTAGTATACCAAGAGTTGACAGAGTGAAGCCCTTGCTGAAGTAACTGGAAGTCAGATGATGAGTTGACATTTGTGCTTGGTTTGTAGTAATCAGCAAACTTAGACAGGCACAAGCCAGGAAAATTGGACTGGATATCAGAGAAGTAGATGCTGAAAATGAGCAGGCCTATTGCTGAGCCTAACAAACCCCAAATAGTAACATTCTTACATTCAGAAGAAGCTCTTGCAACTTTTACTGCATGGTTTTATCCACCAACAATTAGCTACTCAATGGACAGTGTAGAGATATACATTACATTACCAAGAATGTCTATATGGGAGATTGTACCAAAGGCTTTGGGGAGGTTAATGTCCCAAAGGCTTTGGGGAGGTTAAGAAAGGCAGTGTGAATGAAATGACCTCTTGCTCACTATTTTAGTGACCATTTCAAACAAGTTTACAAGGCTAAAGAGATATGGATTATTTATGTATGTATGTATGTTACATTTGAAGTAACTGTATGTCAGAGTGTGAGATGATGACATAACTGGATCATCTTCACCCATGACCTGAGCCATAGGTCAAAAACACAGTACATGACAACAAATGACAATACCTGACACTGGAGATTTCAGGAAATTGACAAGAGCAGAAGTTTTTATTCAGTGTAGAAGAATATATATAAAATGTTAAATAAATATAATTTTATTTCAAATGAATAACAGTATAAGAGATTCTTTGACATATAGTATACTTACATAAAATGACATTAATATAATGCATCCAAGAACTGCCAAATTTTTAGACCATGTCCAGGAAGTTACCTATGACCATATAATTGAACTTAGTACAGTGCACTTCATAACCTAAATATAAGATGGTGAGACTAAGGAGCTGTCATTTCTCGACTGGTGGTAAGGTTGCCTTGTGTCATGGGATCACAGCTGCAGTTTTCTAAACATCGGGTAGGTACAGGCTGAGATTAAAAACGTTAAAGGGAGACTCAGCCTGACTAAATATTTACTGCTAATAAGTAGGCAACTCAATACATTTTTAGGGCACAGAGAAGTGGTGTTTTTAGCTTTGGAGAGGTCCGGTAGAACTTGGTGTATGGAAATTATGGTAATTTTAGAGGGGAAGCTGGCGAGATAAGGAAATAACTGAGTTTGTGGGTGCAGTAAATTTGTAGCTAAATTCATCTGCTAAGAAATCGATTATTTTCCTTAGGATATGAGTGGGGAAAAGCTATGGGATGTTTAACATCCAGTGGATTACTGTCAGATCAGGCAGATAAGATCAGGATTTAGTATCTTCAAAGCATGGATTCCCCCACCCCCTTTGAATTTCAATGTTTGCATTAGATCATAGACCATAACCATTGGTGTGCGGATACAACCTACAGTCTTTGGACCTTCCAGTACCAAAGGAGACTCTGTAAGCTATGGTGCCACTATCACAGAATTTTGGCAATCTAATTTCCAAATACCTAGGTAGACTATCACTATGCAAAGTATAAGGGTTTAGCCTGGAGTTTGACCTTACGGGCAGCCTCATTCACAAGAAACAGCCTCATCTTTTCTGCACTTCATCTCAATCCAAAAAGGAGTACAGATCTCATAAGCAGTCTGTAGTATTGATGATTATCTCTCTCCAGATCGATCATCAGTAGGAGAAAATAATTTACAAAAAGATGACGCTTTTACTTCAATGTCAGCACAAGACCACCTGTTCCCAAGTTCTTGCTTTGCAGTACCCAAAACACAAGCTCAATAGTAAGCAAGAATATAGAGGGGAGAGGGGGCACATCTGCACTTCCGTTATACAATGGGAATGTACTTGATAGGCCTCCATTTGTCAACAGCATCTCCTTTGAATTGCGGTAAACAGCATGGATTACAGTTATAAACTCTAGCCTAGAGTTAAACTTGACCATCATTACTTTCCACAGATCGATCTTGCTGAAGGAATCAGAAGTTTTCTCAAACATCAACAAATACTGCCACTGCTGGAACTATGTCACTGTTCTGGATCTGAGTCAATATAATAGTAATATATGCAGATTCTCTGCTCTGGTGAGACCAGAGATGAACCCAGTCTAAACTGAATAGATCAAGTATGACAGTAGTCCCTTCAAAGTCAGTAAGGAGGTGAGACGATTGTTACCCACCTTAGCTGTATCCTTCTGAGGATTAAGGATAGAGATAATTATCTGAGAGGTAGGCCATCTGCCCCATTCTCCTCAAACAATTCCATCAGCAGTGTACCATGTCCTGCCAAAGTGTGTGATAGACATCTGCTGAGCCCTGTTCTCCTCAGGCAGCTCCATGTGTTGTGTGCCATGTCCTCCCAAAGTGTGTGATAAACATCTGCTAAGCCCTGTTCTTCTCAGACATTTCCATCAGCAGTGTACCATGTCTTCCCAAGGTGTGTGATAGACATCTACTTAAAGCCCACCCTATCCTATTACCTTCCCTCTGGCATTTTCTGTTACAGCTAAATCTACCTCAGTCCATGACATCAGTGCTTTTACATTTTCTAAGTGTGGAGAAAGTAAATTTGGGAAGTTAGCTTTAGACAATAGATAAAGAGAGAGAGAAAAAATATAAATATATATATATATATATATATATATATATATATATATATATATATACATATACATATACATATGCATGTATGCATACCCACTCCTCTCAATACATTGACCCCTCATAAAATTCCATAAAAACTACATTAATTTTACCTTGGTCTGTAAGTGTGTTAGTTGTGTGGCTATCTCATACATCAGTACCATAGATTATTGCTTTATACTTATGCTGCTTAAAGTGCCAATCTAACACTTTGCTGGGCTTGTTACCAACTGACCAGCTCATTAAAGCTCACAGCTGCCCTGTCCAATTACATTTCACTGAAGCTGTTTGCCAGGCTCCACCGCTATATGCCAGTTTTACCTTTCATCCAATGCCTTATCTCTAAACCTGTTATTCTTACTTTGGTCCTCTAGATTGTTAAACAAGGTGTCTAATCTCTTCATTTTGCCCTCCTGCTTATTCATGATAATTTTCCTAGCAGTTTTGCAAATACTAATAAGGTTAAGTCTGAAAGATTTCCACCACACCAAGTGTGTAAAATACTCAGTTGGTTACTGCCCATAAACAGTATTATACCTGATTTCCTGTCATAAAGAGTGAGAGGATCCATCCTTCATGGTCTCTTAGCCCTTCTATTCTGTGGGAGCTCTAAAGTCAAAATCACTGCACTGTGGTTAGAACTGCATTTTGCAAACCACAAGGCCCAAACCACAGGTTAAGCCTGTTATCATTTGGGAATGCACTTGATGTAAAAGTGAGGCCTACCTCTTCTACATGTAAACTTTTCCACAGATATCATAACCCAAGCGCATCTAAAAATCTGCCTTTGACATTTTGCACCGTTACATATCACTCCATCTGGAGTTACATCCATTCTACACAGGAGGTTCAGATGAAATGATGATCCTCCCATCAAAATATGATTAGTGTTAATGATTGTGTACATCTAGACACTTATAAAAATTCATACAGAAACTCTCTAACCCACCTGCCTTGTGGTGAGTCAAACATACCTAGTAACCACCTGCCATGTTTGAGCATCAGGGAATCAAAGAATTTCCACCCTAAATTATCTTTCCCTAATAGCAGGGCTCCTCCCTTTGATGTCAACAGTAGCCTCTAAAGAACCTGTCCGCACCACAATTTTTTAAAAAATCTCTGGTGTGCTTAGCAGTTACTACCATTTCTTGCAGGTGATATTTTGTTCATAGATTCATAGGTAGGTAGTAGGCTAGCTGACCTTGCAGGCCATTTTAAGCCTAGTCAGTTTCCTTTTTGTGGATAAGAGTCAAACCATGTACTTTGTGTCTATAAAGTAAATGCTTTAACCGTTATATCAACCCCCTGCCCTGTATATGTATTTATCTGGGTACATTTTAACTGCATGCCTTTTATTGTGTTGTGTAGTATATGACCTCTAACATTAACAGTAACAAAACATAACATCTTAAACTGGACTTCAAAGCAATGTTACTCTAACAGGACTTCAGCTACAGTATGGTATGGTCTTCTTGCACTAAATGTGCTATGTAGCCACAAGTTGTGAAAATGTTTAGACTGCAGTACTGGATACGCTGTTTAGTAGCCCAAATAGTAGCTTCCATTGAACTGAAAAACAGAGAGACTTTCACTGTTCATGCAGAAGCCTTTCTTCTCTGTTTGATTTGGGCTCATTCTTAATTCTGGACTGTGTCGCTCGTTTCTCTCTCTCTCTCTCTTTCTCTCTCTCTCTCTCTCTCGCACATACATGACAAGCAGGCAGGGTATTTCGTTTAAATGCTTTAATGCATAGAAACACATCAGGATGGATAGCAACATCATAAAATATGAACAAACTAGTTAACAGACAGACCTTACATACATACATGCATCTCAACTACTTACTACAAAATGGCAGTCTAGCTTGCATGTGCTCAGTATTTATACACTTGTGCAAGCCCTTGAATAGCTTCTTAAAGGTATATACACATATTGATCTACATCCTCCCTTTTAAAAAGATTACCTTTGTTAAAACAATATCAGAGTTAGACATGCATTACTATATACATCAGAAACAAAACACACTGTTTATGTCCAAGTTGCTTCATATCTGCTGCAGGGTTTAAAGATGTGACCATATCTCGTAACATAACAGCTAGGACTAAATTTAGCAACAGGGACAGTCCGTGGTTCACAACTCATATTAAGAACTTCTGGATTCGTCATAGGAGTAGAAATGTCCTCTGAAACTTCCTCTGGATTGGAACACCGGACAACTCACTCTGAGATAAAGAGTCTTTCTCACAGTCTATGTGCTGTGGTATAGGTACAGATACCGGTCTCAAATGCTTCTGATTCTGCCTAAAGACTGCTCCTTGTGATTCCACAATGTATGATCTCGGCTCTGGACAAATATTCTTCACAACACCAATCCGATCATAACCTTTCGATGTTTGCATCCTCACCACTTCTCCTTCTCATAATGGATTGAGCGGTTTGCTGGTTTTATCATAGTAGGACTTCTGGGTTAAGCATTTCTTCAACAGATTAGCTTTCACTGACCTGTTATTCTTGACACATGGAACCAACAATTGACTACTGACTGGTAATGTGGTTCTGGTTTGTCTCGACAGAAGTCGCTGAGCATTTGAACCAAGATGTTTATCATGAGGAACATTTCTGTGATTGAAGAGATATAGGAAAACATCACTATTATCTTGTTTTGACTTCTCAAGTTACTGTTTTGCACTTTGAACTGCATGTTCATTTGACTGCAGGTACTCTGGGCTACTAGTGACATGAGTAAAGTCCCATTCTTCAGCAAATCTTTTGAACTATTGGCTTATAAACTGCATGCCATTGTCAGAAATAACTGTGTAGACTACCATGGACTGCAAAATGATGTTTCATCTTAGTAATGGCTATACTTGATGCTAGATTAGGACATAGGTCAATCTCCATCCAATTGGAGTAAGAGTCTACTAACACCAAATAATGTCGACCATTCCACTCGAAAATGTCTGTGGCTACTGTTGACCAAGGTAGTTTCGTAATATGGTTTAGCTGAAGTGGTTCCTTCTGTTGATGTGACTTTGTACTATTACACACGGAACAAAATAAAAGTGCTCTTTCAATGTCTAGTGACATAGAAGGCTAAAATACTAGTCCTCTCACCATTTATTTTTATAGAGTCGGTACCGGGATGACCACGATGCAAGATAGTAATGTGCTTTTGTTGCAAGGAACAATTACCTTTGGACCTTTCATACTGATACATTTGTCAGACAAAATCTCATCTCTGTATGGAAAATAAGGTTGCACTTCTTGAGATAGACTTGATTGCTTTGATGGCCATCCTTGATTGATAAAGCGTTTGAGCCTTTGTTAAACTGGATCTGTGGCTGTGTGATTTCTCAACTCATCAAGACGTGTGGAAGAAAGAAATTTCTGACTTCCATGACTTCAAAATCAAGGTTCTCATTCTCATGCTGTTCTGTGGTATTTCTGGGTGATCTGGATAATGTATCAGCAAGATAAAGAAGTTTGCCTTTCTTGTAGACAAGACTGAAATTATACTTTTGCAATCTCAGCATCATGAGTTGCAGTCTGGCTGGAGCTGAATGCATACATTTTCTCAAGATGGTGACTAGAGGTTGGTGGTCTGTTTCGATCTGGATAGGTCTACCATAAACATAATCATGTAACTTCAAACATGCAAACACAATTTCCAAAAGCTCTTTCTCAATCTGGGCATACTGCATTTCAGTTTGGGTAAGAGTTCACAATGCATAGGCAACAGACTGATCGTCTTGTAGAATGATTGCACCAAGACCAAATTTTGAAGCATCACAGGAAAGAGTGACTGGCTTGTGTACATCATAGTATCTGAGAGTTGGTGGGCTAACAATTCTCTGTTTCAGGACTTCAAATGGTCTTTGGTGTTGCTCTAAGACCAGGATATATCTTTATGTGTCAGTTCTCTGAGTGGCGCTGATAGTTGGCTCATGTCTGGAATAAACTTGCCTAGGTAGTTGACCATGCCAAGAAAATGTTGCAGGGCTTGATCATTGTCTGGAGCTGGCATCTCGAGCATGGCTGATTATTTTGAAGGGTCTAGTCATAGGCCTGTACTGTTAAATAAATGACCAGCGAAAGTGACTTCTTGTAGCCTGAATTTGCATTTGTGTGGATTGAGTTTAAGATTCACTTGACATGCCCTTTCTAGAACTTTTCTGAGGTTTCTGTCATACTCTACTTCATCATGACCTCCTACCAGTATGTCGGCTACTATAATAGCACAAGGGTACCCAGAAAAAAATTGCTCCATTGCACCCTGAAGGACTTGCACACACTTGTACAATTTATTCCAAATGGCATTCTCAAAAATCTGCACCTGCCTAATGCAGTTCTGAATGTAGTGAGCAATGAGGATTTTTTGTCAAGCTGAATTTACCAAAATGATCTCTTTGCATCTAAGAAAAATAGTGGCATTTGGCATCAAGGCTGTGACTTCTTCAACTGTGTACATTGGATGATGAGGTCTTTTGAATGCTTTGTTCAAATCTCATGGATCACTACATAGTCTGATGTCATATGAGCTTTTCTTATGAGCTGCCACCATTGAAGATACCCACTCAGTTGGAGTTTCAAGTGGACAAATCACACCTTGTCACACCATTTTATCTAGCTTAGCTTTGGCTCTGTCCTGCATAGCTATTGGAACTTTTCGAGCTGGCCTGATAACTGGACTGACCTCTGGGTTTAACTTCATGGAGTACACAACTGGAAGTTTGTCTAGTTATTCTTCGAAAAGATCAGCATAGGTAGAAAAAATGTACTGGGCAAAATTAAAGTAGTGGTCTTTTAAGCTAACATGATGGACTTCCTTATTAAATAAAAGCAGTCCCATTTTCAAACTGTCTTCGGGCCCTAACAATGACTGGACATGCCTCTTGACAATATTAAATAACAAGTCAGAGCGTCTTTCAGCAGAGTAACATGAAAGCACTACTGAGCCTTTGGTTTGAATTTCTTCACCTCCATAAGCAACAAATTTTGCACACCTTGCCAAATCAAGCCTTTCATCAAGACGCACTCTTGCAAATGTTTCTGCTGACTTACCAATGCACTTGGAACCTGTATCAACTTTGAGCTCTGTGGGTTTACCATTTATCTGGACAGTACAAAATACTTCATTCTTTCCCTTAAATCTACTGCATTAACTGTTTCATGAAGCACTGACACACCATCCATATAAAGAGTAGGGTTGCAGCTTTCTAATTGATTGACTTGTTTCTTAAAATGTTTCCTTTTAATAAAAGAATGTGGGCTTTTGATTTACAAAACCTTTTGAAATGATTCCATTTATTGCATTTGTGGCATTGCTGACCAAAAGCTAAAAATGTTTGCCTTTTAGATTCATGCCTTCCACAACAATTATGACAGTTAGCAATGAAAGTTGGTTGGGGGCCATGCTTTGAGTTTGCTGACTCACTCTTATGCTTCAGTGAGACTGTGCGAGCTCTGGAAGTTACTAGAAAGTTCTGGGGTTTACCAGTGAGTACTGCAGGGGCTACAATTGCTGTCATGTGCTTGGGCCTTTTTCTTTTAATAATGTGCTGCATACTATCAACATGAGCTTTGTCACCATGCCTCCTAGGGCTATTCTGACTTGTAAGCATATTTGTGTGCTTTTCTGTGAGCTCATATATCTGACAGATCTCGATGGCCTTATTCAAAGTTAAATCACTGTCACTAAGCAAAATCTTTCTCACAGCAACATCTTTAATACCACACACAAGTCTGTCTTTTATCAACTCATGTCTTAAATCACCAAATCTGCACATTTTAGTTTTGTTTCTCAGGTCAGTTATATATGCTGCAAAAGTTTCACCTGGCTTTTGATTCCTTGTATAAAATAAGTGCCTTTCCATTGTAACATTTGTCTGGGGGCTACACATTTCTCTAAAGTTACCTTTTAAGCACTCAAGGTCCTCCCTTGACTCAGCCTGTACAACAATATGACAGTTTTTCTCCTCTCTGGTATAGATAGCAGGTGCATATACAAATAAAATTTCCCTTTCCATAGCTTCTGACCCAACTAAATTAAACAGAATAAATGCCTTTGTACAGTCATCTTTATCAGAAAATAAAGCCTGTATGAAAATGTTGTACTCTTGCTCAAATGCTGTCCAGTTCTCTGCAGTATTACTGTCAAGCACAAGTGCACTGGGTTTTCGAAATCCATCTGCCATGCCCACAAAGTATGTACAAACACACTGAAAATATGGCCCTTGTAATTATATACTAATAAACTGTTCTGTGAGCTTGTAATAACATTCAAATGCATAATAAATGCTTTGAAATACTGTACTTTGTAAATTATGCTCTGTAATGGCTGTATTCTGTAAAATATGCCCTGTAATGGCTGTACTTTTGCAAAATAGCTTTACTGTAACATTGCACAAGCATGCAAGCACTTTATACACTTCTGGTAACTCGGACATCTATACTTATTACAAAAAAATACATGCTTTGTGAAAAAGTGGTCATTTCCCCTTATTTTATTCATTTTATGCAATTCAGACATTATTTCAAACATTTTCCATAGTAATTAGAATATTTTTATCAATATCGTACATATCGGTTTATGAAAAAATCATTTAGAACATTCTGTATGCTTCGTTTCATATTTTATGAAAAAGAAATAGTACTGAGCAAGTTTTAATAACTGAAATTTGTTTCTCACCTGTTTTGCGAAGTATGCACATTTTAAGGATTATTCACTGCTTTATATTACAGCAGTCCAAATCAAGTGCCTTAAGTCGTTTTAGCCATGCCGCCTTTAACTTCATGCCCTTCAGACATATTGCTTCTGACACCATGTCGCTCACCTCTCTCTGTCTCTCTCTCTCACATAGATGACAAGCAGGTGGGGTATTTTGCTTAGATGATTTAATACATAGAAACACATCAAGATGGATAACAGCATCATAAAATATGAACAAGCTAGTTAACAGACCTTACATACAGACATGCTTACATCTCAACTACTTACTACAAAATGGCAGTCTAGCTTGCAAGTGCTCAGTATTTATACACTTGTGCAAGCCCTTGGATAGCTTCTTAAAGGTATATACATGCATATTGATCTACAGACTGCATATGCTTTTGTATGTCAGTAACTAAAAGCAGTTTAGGAGAAACCGATAGTGGCACCGCTTCCTTGGTATGAAATGGCTCTGAAGAAGGCTTCAGGGATGAAGGTGCTTATCCCAATAAAACCTACAGAAAGAATGATCTGTGGTCAGTCTCTCTTTTGAAGGAGGAGGATTTGGAACTGGATTTATTCTGTTTTTAGAAATAAAAATAACTTATCTGAAGCCGGGGATTGCTCTAAAAACTTATACTCTTAATCTTGTGTTGGAATTTCAGCTTGTCCTCATGCATACTCCCTGTGTATGGCCACACTGAACAGGAAACACTGGAATCCCCACCAGTGAGAGACCTTTAATTATCTTCCTTTGGTGAAAGTAGCATGTCTGTATCCTCAGAGTCCTCCATAGGAAGGCATTCATACTTGTTTTTCACTGCAAGATGTAAAGTGAGCAATTCTCTTACTGGATTTTTTTACTTTTAAACTCAGAAGAGTTACTGACATGCTATTCAAAATTATCTCCACTAGTTGTACTCACCAGGTGCACAGTTTTGGTGTTAGTACAAATGACAGCAAATTTTCCCAATTATATGATTTTTCTGAGGCAGTCCATGCTCTCAACATTTGTCTTCTGGTTCCAGTTCACTTACATGATTCTTTTGGGACTTTTTTTTATCAAGTCCACTTGGAGGAAAGACAATGCAAGTTTTGGAGCAGTAAACATCTTCTAATCATTGACCCACACCACTTTGCTCTACTGAGTATTGCAGTCTGAATGCTATTTTTATTGCACAACTGCACACTTTGGCAAAAGCCTTTCTCCTTCTTATTGTAGACACAAGAAGTCCTGGTATAGCTTCCTTGACTGATCTGTCATCAGAAAGGTCTTGTCTACATTTGACATTCTTAGACAATGGTGTCTGTTATGAAAATAATTACCCATGGTTTTCGAAAATGGCTGCACACTGATCAACAGCTTCATTTCAGCTCTCCCAGTGTGAAAAAGGTAACTGTTAGATAAGGGCCAGTAATTCTGCCTGTTTTAGTAAAACTCAGTTACTCTATTTAGTAAGTACACTGCCTGGATGCCAGCAAAGAAGGAGCTTAGACAGCATGAAAGAAAATCAAGAAGAAAAGGTGAAGAGAAATCATTGACTGAGAAGAATCCTGCAGCTGTTCAGCATAAGCAGTTAAACCTCCAGCTTTGGGACAAGAGATGGCTTCCAGTAATTTGCTCAGAACTGATTAAAAATGAATGAAACACTGAAGGAGTATATCAACTCAAATAACAAAAAAACGGGAAAAAACAGAAGTTTTAAATAGCTATTCAGATGAACTGATATAACTACAAAACTCAGAGGTCAAAATGAAGAAAAGGCTGGCTGAGTATAAGACTGCTCAATAAGAGCTACTTCAAAAAAACGTATTTTACTTGTATTTTATATCAATAAATATGGTTTGAGCGTTTATGGACCTTGGAATTCTTTTTTTGATCGGCGGCAATACATACAACGATACAGCACACTCTACTTGGCGTTGTGCTTTCTTCCCACGTTTGTTTTTGGAGGTATTGGTTCTTGGTTTTTTCATGGTAGAGTTAGAGGACAGAAATTATATTTCACAGAAACATGCATTTAATTGAAAGCTTTGAGAAACATCCAATATCTATTTCAGATCATGCACCAATAACAACTAAGATAAAACAGCAGGGTAATGAAGGAAAAATGAAACACTGGCACTTTCCCGCCTACCTGTTAAAAAGAAAGGAATTTAAAGAATTGATAGTGGAAATTATTTTAGAGTTATTAAGGAAGACAGAAATTTCTTCATAAGTCATAGTGAGTGGGATAAAATGAAAGTAGAGTTTAAAAATGAGGTAGAAGTAAAAGAAAAAGAAATATGGTTAAGAAGTGACAAGAATTATTTAGAGGGGCTGACAAAGATTAAAGTATTGCAGTACAAGAGAATCTCACAGAAGATGAAGAGGCCCAGAAGCAAAGTGCTAAAGAGAAAATAAGGGACTACCTGGATAATATGCATGACTTTAGAAAGGTTGCTGTTAAGCAACTGTTTTTTTTTTTTTGATAATATCTCCAGAGCACAAACACTTTTAACAAATTGAGTTAGGCACCAGAAAGTATAAAGGGTTGTTGCTAACTTAGGTGTCTATAACAAGAAAAATAACCAGTGATCCTGTAGAGGTTTTAGAAACATTTTGGAAATTTTATGAAAATTTATATAAAGAATGTGGAAATCAACAAATAGCAGAAATGGAAATATTTATGGAAGACTTAGATAAGTCAAGTTGAGAGGTAGATAAGGTTCAAAAATTAACAGTTAAGATAGAAGGAGATGAGATAAAAATGGGGATGTATAATGAATCTGGGTTCCCTATTAGATGATCGAAGACGCATTCTTTCAAATGCGTCTTGATCGAAATTGAAAGCGCGAAATGGCAAAATACCGAAATGGCATATAAGTGAATTCTTTCCTTGGGAAATAAATCGCTTGGCTGCCTTCAGTATTTTGCCATTTTCGTCACTGTAGTGCGATCTTGGAGTTGGTATATTTAAGTAGGGGGGTATGGGGGGCACAGCCCCCACATTGGAGTGTGGGGGGCCAAAGCCCCCCACTTTATGTAATGTTTTAAAGTTTTTTGTTTTTCTTTTTCTTTTTTGGAACAGTGATTTTTTTTCCCCTGGGAAAAAATTGCTGTTCTGAGTGTTCAAGATTGTAAGCTTTTGCTTACATGGGGTCGATAAATCAACGTTCGCTTTTCTAAGTGTTCACTGATTTAATATAGACCCATGAATCTGCAGGGAAGTCTCCAGGAATAGATGGTATTCCTGTGGAAGTTTGGTCGTTAGGATGGAAGGAAGTGATAAAGATGTGGAATTTTTAATTGACAATACTTTAAAAGGAGGGGAAGCACCAACATCCTGGAAGAAAGCTGGGGCGGCTATAATACCTAAAGATAGTAAAGACCCATAAGACCCAGTTTCATATAGGCCCATTATAATTTTAAAATCATGATAATAAAGTGTTTATGTCTATAATAGCTAAATGTATGACAAAGGTGTTGCCAAAATTGCTAGGTATGGATCATTGTGGTTTTCTGGAGCAGAGGCAAACATATGACAATGCTACTAGAATAATGATGATCCAAATGAAAGAAGAAGAATGTAAGAAAAAGCCAGTGTTGCTGTTGGGTCTTTATGCAGAGAAAGAATTTGACAGAGCAAGCTTTGATTTTATGAATAGGGCAATGGATGCATTTATATTCCCTGATACAATAATAAGGTTAATTAGGGGGATATATGAGGAATCAGAGGTAAAAATTAAAGTGGGAGGGTTACTGTCTGATAAGTTGTGTGTGAACTGAGGAACAAAGCAGGGTTGTCCTCCTTCCTTTTTGTTATGTGTGTTATATTTAGAGCCACTGGCAAAGAAAGTAAGGTGCTCATAAACTCAATAATATAATTAGTATGGTAGTGAAGAAAAGTTGGCTTTATTTGCAGATACTATTATTTTGTACCTGATAAAACCAGAAAAGGACATCTCAGTGTTGTGGAACATTCTGAGACAGTTTCATGTCTTTTGGGGATATAAAATTAATGAAGACAAAACAAAGGCTATAGCTGTAAACTATGTACCCACATATTAATTGATTCAGCAATACCCATATATATATATATGGGGACATGATAAAATGAAGTATTTGGGAGTATAGGTTAAAAAGGATTCTCTTATGGCAGCCAAAGATATGTGGGTAGAGACCAAACAAAAGATAATACTTCTTCTCTTTCGGATGTTCTGTTAGGGGTCACTACAGCGGATCATCGGTTTCCATTTCTTCCTGTCCTCTGCATCTTGCTGTGTCACACCAACCACCTGCATGTCCTCTCTCACCACATCCATAAACATTATCTTAGGCATTGGTCTTTTCCTCTTATCTGACAGCTCCATCCTTAGCATCTTTTTCCCAATATACCCAGCATCCCTCCTCAGCACATGTCCAAACCAATACAATCTCACAAACAAAACAAAAAACAAATAAAACAAAAGATAATACAAAAACTGAGAAAGTGGATGCTCTGTTATACAGATGTGGATAGTAAGATACAAGCAGTGAAAATGTTTTTACTCCCTTAATTTTTGTACACAGGTCAGGCATGTTTTAATCAACCAGAGGAGAATTTTTGGACAGTAATTAATAAAGAGGTGAGAGATTTTATATGGGAGGAAAAGATGACAAGCGTTATGTGGCATAAGTTGAACCTTCCAGTGGTTTGGCATTACCTGAAATGAATGGGCATTTCAGAGCTACACTGTTAAGACTCCTGTACATAGCACAAGCAGAAAGCTATAATTCAAAATGGAAAGAGATGATGAAGCAGTGATGAAATTCAATAAAGAGAAATTGGGACTTTGAATGCAGATCCTTAAGGAAATTAACAACAGCCATACAGAACAGTAAGGGGAAATCAGTGGAACAGGAAGCAGTTGGTCAGATGCCATATGAAATATTTTGGAGTCTTCCACAGGAAACCTGTATAAACGTTCACTTGACGCTAGACAGCAAGGGAAGGAACAGGAAACTGTAGAAACTTTGATGCAGTCAATATTGAGGAGCGATAAGCCAGTGAGTTCCCATATGACAGAGCAACGGATGGCACAGGATGAAATTGAAGAGAATGTGCCACAGGAAGCTGCTATAGAACTTTCTATAGAATGCCCGCAGGAAATGGAAAACAAGGGATGTGCCCTCAGTTTGGAAGAAAATGAGCTAAGAGATGAGTTGCTTGTTTAATGCACATAGATATATTAAGATCAATGAAAGAAATAGACTGCAGAAGGTCAATAAAACCCAAGTCACAAGTCTGATAAAACAAAGGAACACAGTAATTAGGACTGTTCATAGAGATCCATGCAATACAAAAGAAATAATCAGGATATATTACTGTGCAGCTAAATTAATAACTGATAAACTTCTACCACAAGGGTAGTGAGGGAAAGGAAGGGGAGAAATCGAATACCATCATGGAAGTATCAAATAGAGAAAACTATAAAGCAATTAAGGCAAGAAATGTCACTGTTAGAAGACTATAGAAGAGGGAATAGATCAACAAAAATATTAAGAAGGATAGATGTGACAAAAGCAATGTGCAGTATTAGAACAGACCAGGATCTATCATGCACTATCGCAAATAAACTAAAAATTTCAGCACAGGCGGAAAAACTTAGAAGATATATAGATAAATATAAAGGAAAAATACAAAAGAAGTAATTTATTGATGACCCAAAAAGGTTTTATCGAGAATTGGGAAACGAGATAAAAGGAAATGAAAGGCCGTCAAAAAAATTAAATAGATACATTTTGGAAAACTATCTATGAAGATCCTGTGGAACACAAGAAAGATGTTAACCGGATAGAAGAAGTAAAAGAAGAATAAGAAGTTTAAAGTTATAAGATAAGAAACAGGATGAAGTAACAGCCAGAGAGATTGAAACAAAGTTAAGAAAAGCCTCTAACTGGAAAACCCCAGGCCCAGATGCAGTGCCTAACTTTTGGTTAAAAGCATTAACATCTTTGCATGAGTAAGAACTATTTATATGCACATCCGGAACAGACATCAACCTGGCTAACAACAGGAAAAACAATGCTCCTACTTAAGAGTGAACCTGCAAGATACCCCAAAAATTATAGGCCAATAACTTGCCTTCCGACAATGTGTAAACTATACACAGGAATTGATGCTGACAGAGTTTACAGTCATTTAGAAGAAAACTCAATTATGACAGTAGAACAAAAGGGCAATAAAAGAAAGTCATATGGAATAAAGGGTCATTTGTTGTTAAATAAAGTCATAGTGGAGAACTGCAAAAAGTGGAAGAATCTAATTATAGCATGGATTGACTACAAAAAAAACATCTGATTGTATCCCACATTCATGGATAAAAGAGTGCTTAAAAATGTATAAGATATACCCTACACCGATCAACTACATTACAGTGACCATGAAACAGTGGCAGACCACTTTGCGATTAAGCCATGATAAAGGACAAATTATTATCCTAGGGATAAAAATTCAATAGAGGATATTCCAGGGTGACTCTCTGTCACCGTTGCTACTCTGCCTTGCCCTTAACCCATTAAGCTGTATATGTAACAGCTTAGGCCATGACTATAATTTGGCTTCTAGAAAACAACAAAGTCTAATGACTTCTCATCTTCTCTTTGTCGATGATTTAAAACTGTATAGGTCATCAGATGAGGAACTGAAAGCACAACTGCAGGTTGTCAAAACATTTTCAGATGATATAAGAATGTCATTTGGTCTTGACAAATGTGCAAAAGCAACCTTTAAAGCAGGAAAGCTGCAGCACCAAGAAAATATCAGTCTGGGGCAGGAATGTGATATAAAAGAACCTGAACAAGAGGAGTGTATAAATATTTGGGAATTGAAGGATCAACAACTTGAACAAATGCAAATAAAACTTAATAAGGAATATTTTAGAAGACTTAAATGAATCCTGAAAACAGCATTGACAGCTAGGAAGAAAATCCAAGCTTAAACCAATTTTCTCTTCCTGTCGTAACTTACAGTTTTGTAGTGACTGACTGGCCCCAAAACGTGTTGGATAGATTAGACAGAAAAGCAAGAAGGATGCTTCATGCTCACCAAATGATTTATAAAAATCAGTACATACCAAAATTACATATTCTCCATTCTGAAGGAGGAATGGGCCTCCTTCAAACTGATTACATGTACAGATCTGCAGTTGTGGGACTCCACACATATCTGCTGACCGCAAAAGTATATCGGCATCAAGCAGGGATGGAAATCAAACCAGAAGTAGATAAAAATCAGGCAGCAACTGAATGTGCCAAAAAAACAAAAGAAAGAATATACGGTGAAGGACCAGATTAGAAGGCAAAAAATGTGGAAAATGCATAATTATAGTTGCAAGTATAAAAAACTTCTGGAAGAACCTCATGTTTATCAGGAATGAATGCAGGAATGTTAAGGAGAGGCAAATTCAAAGCAAGAGATGAAAGGTTAACATTGGCGACCCATAGTGGACTATGTACACGCTGGTTTACAACATCCATTGAACATGAAGGAGAAACAGACAAATGTAGGTTTTGTAAAACCGAACTGGAAACAGTTTCACATCTCACTGCTGGTTGTGACATAGTAACGTCAGAAAGACTGTATACTGAAAAGCATAATAATGTGGCAAGACTGCTGCACTGGGGATTGTGCAAACATTGTGGTACGGAAATGGCTGAAAAACACTGGAAATATGATCCAGTAAGCATCATAGAAAATGATGAAGTTTATATCAGATGACATCACCTATTACCAACAGTTCAAAAGACATAAGCTAGAAAACCAGATGGAGTGGTCCATGAAAAGAAGACAAAAGTAGCATTGCTCATTGAAATTGCCACACCCAGTGACTACAGTGTGTTGCATACAGAGAGACACAAAGTCATAAAATATTAGGATCTGCAGGCAGAAACGAGAGCAATGTGGAAGAAAGATACCCAGACAGTTCCAATAGTAGTAGGAGCAAGGGGTCTTATAAAAAAGAATCTATAATCATATTTAGATATGTTACCAATCCATGTAACTCTGTACAAATTGAAGAAGGAGTCATTACTGGTAATATTGCAGGTGCTGCGAAGACCACTTTTGGCTGACAACAAAGATTGAAACAATACTAATTTCATGAACTTTATTCATAAGTTGACTTAGTAATAGCATCCATTCCCATCATGGTATTAGAAACCCAAAGCATCTGGAGAAAATAAAAACAAATAACATTATATTTGTAAAGTAGCAGAAAATATTCTAAGAACTAAGCCAACATGAGAACGGAGAAGGAGAGTCTGCTGATAGGGATGACTACAATTATGGTAACAGGTAAGAGAGTGCTGGAATTTACTGGAGGAACTTGGCAAAGGACCCAAGGTATTGGGACTAAATGACTAGAGAAGAAAAGGTAGCAGAGTGAGAAAAAGGCCAAGAAGACATTAGGACTGCAGGCTAGAGAGTGTCTTTTCTTACAGGAACTGATATCAGAGTATAAGCAAATAGAAAGAAATAGGAAAATCTTAAGTCAGAGATTTTTGTTGACTCTAGAAAAGAAACTGCTGGATAATTAGTAGGGCATCTAAATACTGCACAGTAACTACAGGAATCAATCAGAGGAGGACAGAAAAGCTTGGGAAGGGTGACTGGATAAAAAAATTCACAAGGAAGCAATGGGAGGACATATGTATGGCTCCCAAATAAGCAGCAAAATCTAGAAGATTTAGGATTTTTGCTTGCAAGAATTTCAATAGGTATCTTTACACCCCAAGCAATCTCCAAAAATGTTTTCCTCGGGTAAATAGCAAATGTTGGAGATGTGATGAAGAAGAAGGAGGTAAGTGGGGAAGTACAGTTTTGTACCTACCATAAATGTAGAAGTTCGAGTGTTCACACTTCTATAGTCATTACACTTGGGTTATCCTGCCATCAGGCGGTCCCGCAGTCGGCCAGAGTTGCAAAGTCTTGGTCCGGCGTCAGTTGTTGACACTTCTTCCCTGACGTCAGTGCGCCAGGGGTATATAAGATGCATCCAACACCATTTTCTTTAGTTTTTCTTGCCCCAGATGCCAGGTGCCCCCAAGTAGGTAGGCAATACATATTGCTAATGAAAAATATATATATAAAATAAAAACAATACCTTCAGTTACAAGCAAATACACCACAAAGGTTGTATAGGATAGAAAGGTATAGATAAGTCCAGCTAGTTCAGAGGAGATGGAGGGAGGGTAACCTGGACTGCAACAGTGTGAACACTCGAACATCTACATTTATGGTAGGTACAAAACTGTACTATGTCCATCGTGTTACACTGCTGCAATCATTACACGTGGGTAGAATCCCAAAGCTAAGGTTGGGTGGCTGGTCTATAAAGAGTTAGGATTGGCTATGAGGCCTTGCAGAACTGCAGTGGCAAATCCTGCTCTGGATTTAGAGTAAAAAGGCAAGTGGTAATGCTTGGTAAAGGTGTGCACTGAACTCCAAGTTGCAGCCTCCAAAATTTCCTTGGTAGGTACTCCGCTGAGAAAGGCTGTTGAAGTGGCTGTTGCCATGGTGGAATGTGGCTTAATGTTGTTAGGGACTGATTTTCCTTGCTGTGTGTAGCAGTAACGAATACAGTGTCCTATCCATTTGGATATAGTCTGCTTTGAGATAGCCTTGCCCTGTGATCCTGCAGCATATGCTACAAACAGTTGCTCTGTTTTCCTGAAAGCTTTTGTTTTGTCCAAGTAGAAACGTAGCTGCCTGTGTATGTCCAAAGAGTGCAGAAGTTTCTCTCCATTATTTTGGGGGTTTGGATAAAATGTTGGCAAATGGATGGTTTGATTAAGAGCCACACTAGATACCACCTTTGGCATAAAGGTAGGGTTTGTCCTTAAAGAAACCCTGTTCTGATGAAAAATTATAAAAGGTTCCACTGCCATTAATGCCTGTAGGTCTGAGACTCTTCGTGCTGAAGTTACTGCCAGGAGCAGAGCTGTTTTCCATGATAAAAATTTTAGATCGGCTGTGTTGGTTGGCTCAAAAGGTGGCAGGGTCAGTTTTTCCAAAAGGAAATTGAGGTCCCAAGTTGGTGTTGGTGCTCTCCGGGGTGGTCTTATGTTTTTAGCCCCTCTGAGGTACTGCTTTAGCAAGGGATGAGAGAATAAAGGAGGATCCGTGTTGTAATGTGCTGAAATGGCAGAGGCGTGGATCTTAATTGATGAGAAGGATAGGCCTTTGTCCAGCATCTCAGTTAAGTATTGTGAAATCTGAGGAATGTTTGGGACAAGAGGGTCAAGGCTTTGAGCCTGGTTCCAGGCACAGAATCTCTTCCATTTTTCTGAGTAACCTTTCCTGGTGCTAGGCCTCCTGGTCTCCAAAATGACATACATAACAGCTTTAGAGAGAGGTATTGCCTGTTTGACTAATGAATCTGCCATGCAGCCAGGTTTAGGGTTTTGAGCTGACTGTGCAGGATCTGATTGTTTTATTGAGTCAGAAGGTGTAGAATTTGAGGCAAAATCCATGTTGGGCCTTGAGCTAAGTTCTTTAAGATTGGGTACCAGTGCTGGAGTGGCCAGTCTGGAGCAATCAGGATCATCTGTGGTTTTTCTTGTCTGGCTTTTAGGAGTACCTTTGAAAGGAGAGACAGTGGTGGGAAGGCATAAACTTTTAGGCTTTTCCAGCTGAACGAGAGAGCATCCACTTTCCATGCTTGCGTGTGATAAGTCCTTGTGCAGACTTTTTGTAGTTGGCAATTCAGTGGGGAGGCAAAAAGATCTATGTCTGGGCATCCCCATTTTTGCGTTACCATGCTGAAGATTTGTGGATTCAATTTCCATTCATGAGGGTCCATGGTATTTCTGCTTAGATCGTCTGCCAGAGTATTTTTCTTTCCTGGCAGGAATTGTGCTTGCAGATGAACTTGATACGTTAGAGCTGTGTTCCACAAGGTCATGGCTTGCCTGCATAGGGGATAAGAATGAGTGCCCCCTTGCTTGTGTATATACCACATTACTGTGGTGTTGTCTGTCTTTAATAATAATTGTCCTGGATGCAGAAGGTCCTTGAAAGCTGTTAGGGCATTTTGAACAGCCAACATCTCTTTTTGATTGATGTGAAGATGCATCTGGTCTGTAGTCCACTTGCCCTGAATGCATTTTCCTGCCATGTGTGCTCCCCAGGCATAATCCGAAACATCTGTTGTTAGAGTCTGCCTGGTTGTGGGTAGGGTAAAAGGCTGACCCTTGTTTAGGTGACATGCCTGTGCCCACCATCGAAACTCCTGTTGTAGGCAGGGAATCGTTGGTATTACTGCTTCTAAACTGTGAGAGTGTTGAGTCCAAACACTTTTTAGGTACCATTGTAATTTCCTCATATGCAGTCTGGCATATGGTATTAGTAGTATGCAGGATGCCATGAATCCCAGGGCCTGCAGAATTTTTCTTGCAGGGAGATGGGACTTTTTTGCCAGTAATTGAAAATATTGAGTTAATTGAATTTGTTTGTCTGGCGTGAGATAAGCCATCTGGGCCATTGTATTTAAGTTGGCACCCAGGAATATAATCTGTTGTGAGGGCACTAGTTTTGACTTCTTTTCATTTACTGTGTACCCTAGAGAAATTAGCAACCTTTTTGCAAATGCCAGATGATGTAGAAGAATGTACTTTGTCTCTGCTTGAATGAGGCAGTCGTCCAGGTATGGATATATTTGAACTCCTTTTTGTCTGCAAAATGCAATTACTGGTGCCAGGCACTTTGTAAAGACCCTGGGTGCAGTAGATAAGCCAAACGGCAGTGCAGAGAATTGGTAGTGAATTGTACCAGCTTTGAATCTGAGGTATCTTCTGCAATTCTGTCTGATAGGGACATGCAGGTATGTCTCTTTGAGGTCCAGAATAACAAGCCAAGCCTTCTTGCCCAGCATGGGTAGAAGCTGCTGTAAAGTCAACATTTTGAATTTCGGAATATCCAGGTAAGTATTTAGAATTGAAAGGTCTAGTGTGGGCCTCCAGGCCTTGTCCTTTCTGGGGACCAGGAAGAGTCTTGAGTAAAATCCTTGCCCTTGTTCCTGTTGTGGTACTTTTTGAATAGCTCTCATGTCCATGAGGGCTGAAATTTGTTTTTGTGCCTCTGCCCATTGATTCTGTGGCAGGTCTGGCATTCCTTTTAGCCTTGGTAAAGTATGAAAGTGGAACCTGTAACCCAGAGACACAATATTCAGAACCCATTTGTCTTGGGTGATTGTTTGCCAGTTTTGAGGAAAAAAGTGCTAGTTTTCCCCCTAAGGGGGCTGCCAGAAGGGAAGTACGAAGGGGTAAGTCATTGGGACTGTTTCCTGTAAGGTTGAGACTTGTCCTCACCTCCTTTTGAGTTTGAGGTGCCCCACTGTCGTTGTCTGTTAGAGACCTGGGGTTGAGATCTGCCTCTTGGGCGTCTGTATCTGCCTCTCTGTGGCCTGTCTAACACTGGAAAGGACCAATTCTTTGTTGGCCAATTTCTGCTAAATCAAGATGGCTGTACCTGTAAGAAATCCTTGACTGTTTGCATAGATTTAGCTTTATCCTCCATTTTCTTTAACACCTCTTCTGCCTTAACACCAAACAAGGTATCATGCTGTAAAGGAGCATCCAATAATTTTGCCTTAACATGATCAGGTAAACTCTGTTCTTTTAACCAAGCATGTCTTCGAATCACAGAATCTGTAACTGTGGCTCTACAAGAGGCCTCTAAAGAATCAAAACCACATTGCAGAGTATGCTTTCCCACCTATTCAACTGCATGCAATAAATCCTGCATTTCTTTACAGTCAGGAGCTTCTGAGCTTGCAAGCATTTTCTGTTTTAACTGAGCCATTAGATATTGTTGGTACTTAAGCATGTGAAACTGGCAATTTAAAGCCCTTACTGCTAAAGTTGCAGAAGTGTAAACTTTCTTCCCCCATCTATTCAAAGCTCTGGAATCTCTGTCAGAGGGTACTGGATTTTTTGCAATGGAAGCCTTAACCCCTTTTGGACCCTGGGAAATAGTTTCTAGATCAGCAGAAGGGTTTTTATAAAGAAACTTGTGAGAGTCAGGGACTCTATAATACCTATCTGGCTTGGCCGGTGCAGGTGGCAAAGAATCAGGAGATAAGCTGGATTCAGAGAATACATCATCCACAATATCTAGCACAGGCGGAATAGCCAGGGGCCTGTGCTGAGGCAATAAAAGGAAATCCCTAAGCCTTTTCTTGGATTCTGAATAATCCTGACTTTCCCAATGGAAATGCTCCCTCATGGTATGTAAAGTTTCCCCAAAAGAATAATCCTCAGGAGGAGAGGCTGAAGGGATAGATTCTTCAGCATCAGAGTCCTCATAGGGGGGTAGAGAGTATCCCTGGTCTGAAGAGGAATCAGAAGAAATGGAAACCTGATCAGAGGAATCATAGTCTGTATCCTGCCTAGGCCTTTTCTCAGGAGGGGGATGGGAACCCCTGATTAGAGTAATGAGGGCTTCGGCCATTTTAAGCATCTGTTTCTTAGGCATGGAGGACTGTCCAGGAGAATGCTGTATTTGCTTCTTTGTCTTTAATGGTACTTTTGTCTTGGCTGTTGCTTTAATGGTAAGTTGTGAAGGTCTGAAAACACTCTCAGAAGCCGATGCCTGCTCAGCAGCTCCGGACCCATCTGAGGGATTAGTTTCCGTAGGCCCAATACCTTGAGTTTCCAGAGGCCTAGTTGTCTCCACGTGGGAGTCGGAGGCAGCCTGTAGCTCTGAGGTAGCGGGTGTCAGGGGCTGCGAAAGCGCCTCACTGAGAACCGGCGAACCGGCGACTGGCCTAGAAGAAGTTTCGTCGTCGGTTTTGGTCCTCGGATGCCTGTCTTTATCCTGGTCTTTGTGTTTTTTCAGAATTGCGGTCATCGGTTGATCCGATGACATAGTATAATTGAACCTTCGGCCAAAGTAGTGCAAAGCAAAATCAAAACGTCTTTTTATAGTGCGTTTGTTAAACAAAACCGACAAATAGTGACGTCGTGATCATGGCCTAGGCATGGAATACAGTAAGAGTGGAAGTCTTTATGAGGTATTTGCTTCCCACAAGAAATACAATTATTAACTTTTTCTGACATCGGTCTGAGGCAAGAAAAAAGCTTCCCCAACGGGGTACTTAGCTTTATTGAAGACTTTGGATCTGAAATTCGACTTTAAAAATCTCAGGAGTCGGCCAACCGGCACTTGCTAACTGCTTCTGCTTCGGGTACTGCGCAGCAAAAAAAACTGAAGAAAATGGCGTTGGAAGCATCTTATATACCCCTGGTGCACTGACGTCAGGGAAGAAGCGACAGCAACTGACGCCGGACCAAGACTTTGGAACTCTGGCCGACTGTGGGACCGCCTGACAGCAGGATAACCCAAGTGTAATGACTGCAGCAGTATAACACGATGAACATCATATATTTTGGGAGTGTAATGAGTTGACAGACTTTAAAAATTCCCTACAGAGTACTCTTTCAGAAATATTGGGTGAGCAAACGTTTGTAACTAAGGAAATGATTTTTTGAGCTGTGATACATGATCCGAATTGCCTATACATAGTTAGTCCTTTTTTAAGTATAATTCTGGGGCTGCCAAAATAATCAATTACTAGAAAATAGAAATCAAAGTCTAAACCAACTGTATTTGAAGTAGTGAATGTTGTAACAGAGATAAAAGAACTGGAAGTGGGATATTTAGAAAATGGCAGGAGCAAATTACATAAAAAAATGGAAATTGTGGAAACAATACATGCAGCATAATATTTTGGAGGTGGAGTGAGGATTAAGGAAAAGGGAGGAGTTGATCAATTTATTTAGTGCTGGACTGATAATAACTGTATAAAAATATACATGATGTATAATATCTGTAAATGCAAACATGTTAACGTGGTTTGTTTTATTTTATATAACTGTATGTTTGCCTATGTCTTAAGTGATAATTCAATAAAGATGTTAAAAAGAAAAAGAAAATAATTACCAAAATACAACCTACCTTGGCTTTTATTTTACCAGGTCAGGGATGTTTGAGAGTTTGGTAGCCATTCACCTTCAGATCAAGCTCTTTGGATGCCTGACATCTACCCTCAAACCTTAAGTGCTCCTTAGTTTCCATCAAGTGCAGATTACTCCTTTGCTGATGGTCCTTAAGGTTTTCTAGCTTAGTTTCAGAATCTGTATTTCAACATGATGGTCTCGTAAAACTTCTTTGCACTCCTTTAATGCTGACTCTATGAAAGTCACTATTAAAGGCATGAATTCTGTAATAACTTTATGAATTGAATTTTCAGCCCTTGTCATATCCCTCAGGGTTTAGGCAAACCAAACTGTCAGCTTTAGTCAATCTCTCTGAAAGGCTGTTTGCATTCTGGTGGGCTTCCTTCTTTGTGGTGCTTTACTGTCTAATACCAGCACAACTCTACCTAGAATCTCTGCTCCACAGTCTTTGTTACTGTCAGTGTTGCTTAACTATATAAAGTGAGCAAAAGAAGGTCTAATATGGAGCTGTCTAATTTTGCTGTTAATAGAATGGGAGCTAGCTCTGCCCCATTAGCCAATAATAAAAATGTGCATAAAACTGGCAGGCAGAGAAGCCTACTGGGGCCATACCACATGGCTGTCTACAGTAGTATCATGGCATGCAGGTAGTCCAGCACTACATGATCCCTCATGATGTGAATCAGGTGGATGAACATTAAGAGACAGTATAATGCAAATCTGCATTTGCTATGCTCTATTGTACTAAATTAGTACAAATCTGCATTAATCCCTTACCGTGTTGTGCACTAGTGCAAATCTGCATTAATCCCTTACCGTGTTGTGCACTAGTGCAAATCTGCATTAATCTCTTACCGTGATGTGCACAAGTACAAATGTGCACTAGTAGAAATCTACAATAATCCCTTACCGTGATGTGCACTAGTACAAATTTCCATTTTCCCTTACTGTGATGTGCACTAGAAGAAATCTGCATTAATCCCTTACCGTGATGTGCACTAGTAGAAATCTGCACTAATCCCTTACCATGATGTGCACTAGTACAAATCTGCATTATTCCCATGATGTGCACTACTCCATACTGATCGCCCAGTGATATTTACTGATTCAGTGTCACTCCAATATCAGAACTGTATAACTTAAACTGGCATAAGGACTTACACCAGTCTGTGCACAGCAATTTTTATCCATGGACTCCACACTCGAATGTTTAATCTTTAGTGCATCTACACCATGCCAGAACTCATTTAATTAAAAACGTTAATTTCTGTCCTCTAAAATATGATGGTATATAAATTATGGTGTAAAAAAGCTCCTCAGGATGGTGATGGTCAAATGGAATTGCTACACACAAACAATGAAGCAATTTGGTAAATAAAATTGAGATGCTTCTGTCAGGCTGCTCAAATACTCTATGATATATCACCAGCTAATAACAGGTACGAGTAATTTTCCAAAGTAGCTCGTTGAAGAACAGCACTTACAAACAAACTTAATATGATTTCATAAAACAAGAAATGGTCAGTAAAAATGATTTATTAACAGATGAGTTTGGGAAGCCTGCAAGGAAAGCATTTTAATAAAAACATTCATTTTCTAATATGGATATACAACATATGAACAGATGTAAAAGTACTCCTCACTTTGTGGACATGAGCTGCTTTAACATCAGGTCCATATTTTGTGACTTTTCAAGTAACACAAGTAATTACTTAATATACAAAAGAGACTGTAAGAACAGAGCTTGCAACAACATGCTTAAAAATATATTGTACATGTATATTTTCCAGAATAAGATAGGTACAATATTTAATGGCATATTGTATTTGAAAAATATGTAAGCTGAATTGTTGCAGTTATATTCAAAACAATTCAAAATATACATCAGTCCCCGGTAAGTAAAGTAAAAGTGGTCTAACAAGTTGTTATTGGGGTACAATATTAACAATTGTTTCATTTTAGGAGGCATAATTTGCTGAGCAACTGACATCAGATTGGTTAACATGAAGGAAGTTAGGGATATAGATGTGTTCATAAGGAAAATGTACTACTGCAGTCAGTGTATGGAAGGAGTTTAAAAAATCCAGCACAATAATTGGAATTTGGTCCAAATCTTGATGTTCGACTACTTGAGAGACAATAGTTTGAAAAAAAAGAAATGCTGACTAAGCAGCCTTCTTGACTAGTTTAAATATTAAGATCTCTAACACATTCATAGGAATAAATGCATGCACACGTGTGGGTACATACACACACACGCGCACACACACACACACACACACACACACACACACACACACACACACACACACACACACACACACACACACACACCTCACTTACTGCTCAACATCCATGCAAACACAACACGCAAAAATCACACTTCTTATATGGGGGTGAGCAACCCTCAACACCCATCCCAAAATTTATAAGCAACTCTGAGATTGCACATACCTTAGACTAAGTGCTACTTAGGATATACAGTCACACAAAAACACCCTTCCTGTGCAGTGTTCATATAGTCGCACTCATCTTGCACACAGTGCACAAGAAAAACGCCTCACCTCCAACTTATAGACTGTTATTGCTAAACATAACACCAATATACATTGTGTGCTTATGACTGCATACACAGCAGCCACAATCACAAACTAACTTTTCATCACATACATCTGAATGCCCACCTGCAGAGAGAAATATACACACACACACACACACACACACACACACACACACACACACACACACACACACACACGTGTACACACACTGACAGAAAAGTTTAGTAAAACATGCACATCAGTGGCAGGTTTCAACACTGGGGTAGGGGAGAACAGCAACGTAAAAGAAAGATGGGCTGAAAAGTAACTGAATGGGTAATTGTGCAGACAGTTAGCTACAAACTCAAGTGGATGTGATGTGTCATTATTCTTCCTATAGGCTTTGATATATGACCTTGACTCATGAAATCATGTTTTTTGGCATCATTTTTGTATGCCTTGAGGCCAATGATGAGTGCATTCATCCCTCAAAATTATGTTCCACTCATTTTCTACATTTTAATCAGTTTTAATGCCTGTAAATCATATCCACTGAATTCAGAAGTGTTACTTTATATATTTATCAGTATTGATACAGCAAAGCATTCCGCCACCACCACCATTAATGATCATCTTTGCACTCTGTCAATGGGTTCCATTCGGGGTTCAGTTAAGAAGTTCAGTGCATGCCCTTGAATTGATCCAGTGGATTCTTTTGCCATAAATGCGGATCCCAACCCAGAAACCATCCAGTAAAGGTTGGTGGCTCGCAACCTTGTTTTATAACAGAAATAGGAAGCTTCATGCCTTTTCTTGCTGGGTCAGTGTCAACATATTTTTGAGCTGAAAAATAAAAAAAAAAGATTGTTTTTAAATTTCTTTAACTCTGTAAAACATAACAAGCATATCTCACTGTGTACTATTTTCATTAAACAAAGTAAAGGCAAGTTTCAGTATACCAGTTTGATCAGCTATAAGTTTTACAAGCTGAAGTAAAATTGCTTGGGATTTGTACACCCTACATATTTGTATACATCTCTAAGGCTTATTATGATGTAAATATGAAATCAAACCCTATTTTTTTTTTATATGAAGTAAACCAAAAGCATAAATAAGTTTCATATCTTTATTCTAATGTTAATAAACACATGTGACAAAAGCATGGACCAGAAATTCTCCGCCAGCATTTTGGAAGTTAGCATCCAAAACTGCCTTGCCAAATACTATTCGCCAAGTAAGAGGTGCAAGGTTATTAGAAACTCCACAACTACTTTTTTCCATTCCTAATGCTGAAGGTACACACTGCTATTTTACATCCAGATTACCCAGGACAGGTACTGTGCAATGTACGTAAATGTTATTTCACTGTGGTATATGACAAGCTAATTCAAGCTCATCTGGAAAAGATAAGCAGGCAGCAAAGAAAATGAACACTGAAGGCAGAAGTATGCTACTCAAACACACTGTGCTTGAATGCCACTTTGTATTATACCACAGTATTTGTTTTATAAAAAATACTTACGTTACAGCTGAATGGTATACTGCAGTAAAAATATTGCTCCTAGTGTGGTAAATGAATTGCTCAGTTTTTTACAGTCATAAATTTGAACATCATTGCTAAGATTAAAGGAAACTTACTTAATGATAACTGTGTAGTATACGTTCTAGGATTATGCAGTCTATAGAAACAGATTCTGAAGGCCAATTCTGTGGTGAAGAGGAGGAACAGAGCCTTTCCTGCTTTATCTAGTGAGATAAGTTATGAACAGTAAGACTGGGTGTAGTAGAAGCCAGATGTGGGGATGAGTGGTCAGTGCCTGCTTACCTATATGAGAGTCTGGAAATATTGTTTTTCCTACTAGTTGTGTGCCTCCTTGTGAAGACCAATGTGCCATATACCTCTTGAAATTAATTAGAGACACACATTGAGAGTTGCCAGATACCAACTATACATGGAAAGATCTTAACAGCAAACATTGTACATTGCAGCCCAGTCTTATGAGAAGTTCATAGGTTCATAGGTAGGTACTAGGCTACTGGACTTTCGCCACCCAGGAAAATTATTCTCCTGTGCCACTGTCGAGCAGAGCCAAAGAAGTGATCCCCGGGGTGAATTTCCAATTTCCCATCCAATCATCAAGATTTTCCTTGAAGAGTGCTAATGAGGAGCTGTGTTTGATATAGATAGGTAGTTTGCTCCAGAGTATGGGAAGTCTCTGGGACAGGAATCTATCCCTCCAGCATGTTCTGTTTATTGTAGTGACAAGGTTTAGGTCCCTAGAGCGTGTAGCTTGGAGGGATTGGGATTTCTTTAGGTGTAGCATGTCCAATAGCTCTGGGTTTGACATAGCTTTGTATGTTAGGTAGAAATCTTTTGTGATGAGGTGTGCCACGTAAAAGGATTTCCTGACTACTGTGGCAATGTGATTATTAAAGGAGAGACTACTGTCCACCTGTGTCCCAAGGTCTCTTGTCACATTTTTGGTGTTAAGTTTACTACTGCCTATGTGGTAGTTCATGGGTACAGAGTTTTTACCAAAGGGGATGACAGTGCACTTTTTGGAACTGAGTTTGAGGCCATGGCTTTGACACCAGGCATGTTTCTCAGTGAGGCCCTTTTGTAGGATGTCCACATCATTAGGAGTTTCGATTATGGCTCCTAGTTTGCAGTCATCTGCGATCTTCTTTAGCCAAAGACCTTCTGCGTTAGCCTGTACTTCAGAGAAGTAGATACCAAACAGGAGAGGACCCAGAACTGAACCTTGTGGTACTCCACTTGTCACTGGTCTGGTCGGATTTGGAGTCTGCTACTTTCACAGTGTGGGTTCTGTCAGTGAGCCAGTTGGCAACCCATTTTGTGACATAGGGATTTATATCTAGTTTACTCATTTTATCTATAATTCCAGTGTGCGGATGGTTTTGAAAGCCTTGGTGAGATCTAGATAGGCTGTGTGAACCACCTTATCCTCGTCTACGGCTCTGGTGACTGCTGCAAAGAAGTCTGTCAGGTTTAGGAGACATGGGCTGCCTTTTACAACCCGAACTGGGTGGGGTCCAGAGTTTGGAGATTACCAATGTCTTTGTTTATAAGTTCCATGATGATACATTCCATGGTCTTGCAGACCAGGCTTGTCAGGCTAATGGGGCGGTAGTTATCGGGGACCGTGGTGGATCCCTGTTTGTGGAATGGGATAACCGTCGCTGTGCACCATTCAGTCAGCACAAAGCCTGACGTGAGGCTATGATTGAACATGGTACTTAGGTGGGGTGCCAGTTTATTCTGTAGTCCATGTAGAATGCAGCCTGGGATGTTGTCAGGTCCCATGGATGCTATGTTCTTGGCTTTGGAGAGTGTGGTTTTTACCTGTGCAGCCATGATTACAGGAACTTAGCATTTCTATTAGGTCCATACAGAATGTCCTTTGCTAGGCACAGATAATCACCAACCAAAATCCAGCTATCATCATCAGGTAGAATGTTGAGAAACAATGGACCTCACAGGATGCTGAAATGACTAGACAGCCTGGCTGATGAGGTCCAACATAAAAAAAGAAATACATATTTTGATAAGAGTTGAACAGTGTAGTATAACAATGGAAAACACATAGGTCCTACTTATCTAAAATATTATTGCCCTACCCCCACCTTCACAAAAGAGCGGTCTTATAACATATTCTTAATTTCACTTCCTGATTCTGATCCCTTTACTCTCTTCAGGATGGCTGTTTCAGCCAACCACCAGATTTTCTGTAAAACAACATATCATTACTAAGTACCACACTCTGTATCCTCAAACTGTGCCCTCTTTTTCTTAAACGCCTCCTGTTTTAAGGGGTCTTCTGAATATAACGCACAGACCTTTAGTACAGGAGTTTCAAGGCATTAGACAGTAAAGATTCTAGCTTGGTCAAATCTTTCTTGTGTTTTTTTATTTTTACTGACTGGTTTGTCTATGTGGTTGTTTAACCTTTTGGTTTGGATGTTATTTGGAATATTTTGCAGGCACCCTAATGTTTATGGACACCAGGTTTGATTTTAAGCTCTGTGTTTCTGAAGTCTAGCCAAACAATCCACTTATGCTGCACTGATGAAGTTAAAAAAAACAAAACATGCATATATGCAGCAAGTGGAGTTTGACTGTATTGACATGAATGTACTCATAAAGACTAAAAAAGCACAGAAATGGGCATTCAGAAGCCAGAGAGGTAAGATTACGTTGGTTTGGACATTTGCTGAGGAGGGATGCAGAGTATATTGGAAAAAAGATGCTAAGGATGAAGCTGCCAGGTAACAGGAAAAGAGGAAGGCTTAAGATAAGGTTTATGGATGTGGTGAGAGAGGACATGCAGGTGGTTGGTGTGACTGAGCAAGATGCTGAGGACAGGAAGACATGGAAACAGTTGATCTGCTGTGGTGACTCCTGATGGAAGCAGCCGAAAGAAGAAGATATATATATATATATATATATATATATATATATATATATATATGTATATGTATATGTATTTAGACACACACACACACACACACACACACACACACACACACACACACACACACGTGAAATACATTTTGCCAAACATACTTTTTGGTCAAAGTGAGAATTGAAGCATAGATTCATAACTTGTAGAACATTTCGGGTTGCTGTTAAAGTGACATCATCAGACTGTGATGTTTAAAGAGTTTTCCCTTTTCCATATAGTTGTGTGATCTCAGAGGTGGTGAAGATACACACACACACATATATATATATATATATATATATATATATATATATATATATATATATATACATATATATATATATATATATATATATATATATATATATATATATATATATATATATATGTGTGTGTGTGTGTGCGTGTGTGTGTGTGCACTAGTATCACGGGTGTGGGAACTACAGTCCTCACATGGGGATACAGAGGGCAAGTCCAACTGCAAAAAAATGTTTTCTTCTTACATATGTATTTTTAACATATATATGTGTATATAATATCTATAATACAAAGACATACAGACACACACACACACACACACACACACACACACACACACACACACACACACACTTAAAAGGAGTTACTTTTTGATTGACTGGAGATGGTTTTCAGCCTAGTCATTAAAACTACACTTGACAAATTGACATGATTCCAACTTTTGTGTTGACTGATTACTACTGCTATGCACTTGGTAGACACCCTGGGATTGTGGGGAGACTGAAGAACCAGCCTAGACATATAGGCATCTCCTGGACGCCTTGGTGATCTTGTTATGGAGGTAGGTGACCTGGTGATCCAAACAGCCCAGTGTCCTCTTGCTAGATATGAGGGGATCATTTGCACAATACCATTTGGAATTTTTGCTTTACTATATTCTCATTCAGGCTGCTGAGTGTTAGGAAGGGCCTGTGCTCCTCTGTCTTTTTTGGCACCAAGAAGAATTCTGATTAGTAACCTTGGCCCTTCTAGTCTGCTGGAGCTCTTGGATGACTATTTTGCATGGGAAGGTCATGACTTCTTACCCTGCATGTGATATTTAATATGGTGGAGTGTTGTGCTGGACTTGGGATGTAGCAGCATACAATTCATAACCCATGATAATACATCTCTAACCCTGCTGTCCCACATGATCTTGAGCCAGAACTATACATACAAGGGCAACCTTTCCCTAACTGACTCCTCAAGAGCACCTGGGGAAGGCAGCAAAGTTGCCGCTAGCTATTTGTGAATTCTCCATGACCACCTAACTGGAGGTGGTTCCCTTTATCCCTGTAGTTATTACTGTTGTTCTTACTGAAGGAGACTGGCCTTGACTCCTTACAGCTCCCCCTGATAAGATTGCTGTCATCCTTACTTTTAAAACCACATTTGGAATTAGCTCCTTTCTATTTTGGTGAACATCCTTTGTAGAGGTTGGAACTTGATTCCTACAGCTATCATCAGAGTCTTTGCCTGTTCATCTGTATTCTTAAGGTGCCTATTGAACTCTACATGAAATATCCTGCAAAGGAGAATCTAAAAATGCCACTTTAGTGTCTTCAGCAAGATGAGCAAATAAAAGCCACAAACTTGGGTGAATCACAATGCTTGTAGTTGCTGCTGTAGAAAATACAGGCCACGTGGTTAAATACATTTGAGGACACAACAGCTAAAGGTCTAAAAGTTTCCTTTTTTGTGTGGCTTATCTGGCAAATCCTCAACCACATGAATTGTGTGGCCAACTTGATCTCCTGGGAAATATACCATGTGGGCTAAATAATCCAGCATCCTTAGGGATAAAGTAGATAGTTCAACTATATACTTCACTAGCCTGTCTTTCATTCTTGACTCCTTATCCAGTGGATGGGCAACAGAGCTGTGAAGTAAGTTTGACTTCTGGATCTCTGAGCAAACTAACCAATCTGTGAGGTGGCATATCGCATAGTGAAGTCTGAGAGTGCAAGATGGAATGACGTTTACTTCTTATTTATAACAGTGCAGACACTACTGATCATAGTGTATTTGTTCATAATTTTTTGTCAGATTAATTAATTTCATGTTCAATACAAGGCATTATATCAGAGTATATGCATATGTGTGTGTGTGTGTTGTGTGTGTGTGTGTGTGTGTGTGTGTGTGTGTGTGTGTGTGTGTGTGTGTGTGTGTGTGTGTGTGCGCGTGTGCATGTGTGAGTGGAATTTGATAGCACATTTTACTGGCAGCTGAGGTGACAATGGTTTGCTAATAAGACTACTTTTATTTCTATCTTTTCTGGCCCTCATAAACGCTAATTATCTCATGTCTTCATACCACCCCTCGGTCTCCCTATCCCTGACTCCTTACCTCCCATGCCCGAGTAGGCTGTCCTGTGACAAAGGACCTCAGATAATGAGGGACTTACATAATGAAGTTGAGTAGAAACAAGATATTGTATCTGTCACTTTTCTAGTAATTGACATTTATTTTTAGTAATAGGATCTCCAATCTGTTCTTAGTTTCCCAACAGTGTGTTTCTAGGCACAGACTTTCAAATAGAACCAGATCTGACACTGCATTGTAGACCAGGCAGAAGTCAAATCTAAGTAACATCTAAAAAAACAGAATATAATGACATTTCCTGAAGTCTTGATGAAGACTTTATGTATGTGTGTTTGTATGTGTTTATATGGATCTACTTCACATAATCGAACATCCAAATGCTCAACTTTCATATGGCCGAGACCATATGATCAAACATTTGAATGTTCGAAAATGTGAAAAAAAAAAAACTAAACAGTGTTAGCACAGTTACATACTTTTGAGTGAATCGCTCAAAAGTATGTAGCCCATATCTGTTTCGTTAACAGTACTTGATTGACAGAAACAGATGGTCAACGTTTGCAAGATCAATAACCCCAGGTAGGAGCCAAAATTCTGGGAATGCAGTTTTCCAACCTACCAGCAAACAAATGTATATATATATATATATATATATATATATATATATATATATATATATATATATAAATATATATATATATATATATATATATATATATATATATCAAAAAATATAAAAGTTAAAAAAAAATAAAACATTAGACTTACTCAGAACACATTCCTCTTTAAGATAGTGATAATAATATGTAAGTGAGACTTAACGGTAACTTTATATTGAACAAATAATTCATTAATATGTAAAATTAATTATAATTAAATAAACAGTATTAATATCTCTGTAGCCATAGCAGATAGATCCCAACTATCAGTGTGACATTTGTTCATGCAAATGTAATCTTCAATTTATTGTAAAGCAATTTTGTAACTGTTACTCCATTTTTGAGATAACTGACTAATTACAATATGTATGTATATAGAAATACACATACATAATTACAATATGTATTTATATTTATATATTTAATGGACAAACACCTGTAATTATCTGCAAAGCACTGGTAGTTAGATACCATCTTTCAGTGTAAATGTTTTCCAGCATTATGTGTACTTTCGATACCATGGATTACCACATAAACACATTCTGGATCAAGTTATTAATATAATTATGAACATATGAAATATATATTAATAATTTTTCTGGAGAATAACTCACAGTTTTTTATGCTGTAAAGCACCAAAGTTGTCTATAGTTTAGGTGTTACACTTTTTCAAGTTGTTCAAAGTAATTTGTTCAAAGGTAACAAAATGTGTCACTGTTTTTAATAATGGGTAAGAAGCGTTAGGTATATAGTGGTATAATGATCTCCCTAGAGTGATCTGATGCCTTTTAGAAATAGCTACAAAACATATTTCCTAGGACTGCTTCTTTCTGGACTCTTCACATACTTGTCAACATTTAAGTTCCTGATTACCATTTTAAGAAAGGCATAGTTTTTATGACTTTTGGCATTGTTTTTGTAATCAAAATGTGTGCATTTTTTTGCTGAACCTTAAAATGCTACATTTACCAACACTGAAGTCTGTACTAATGCATCAAGTATGCATTATGTCGCAGACTGTTTGGAGAATGTCAGCTTCTTTAACTTAAGTAATACTGTTACCTAGATTGTAATTATTACTGTATTTAGATATCCTGAGATCATTTCACACTTTTACATCTGATAAGAACAGTCCAAAAAGAAGCAGCCTCAGGAAAAAGTCTTGCTGGACACCACTGAAATCTCAATTGAGACAGATAGGCACCCTTACCCTGAACTGTAGCTTGCTACTTAAAACAGCATTTGCTTCCCACTGAATTACATCATCAACCCCCTTTTTCCCCATTTTCTTCATGGGGTTTGAGGTGTTATGTCAACTGTTGTCACCTCTCTCGATTCATTGCCACTCTCCTACCTTCTCTGACAGCCATGACAGACTGTCGCACGTCTTTTCTCATATGTTCCCTACATCTCTTTGCTAGATGTCCTCATTTCTTGTTGCCTTCTTGACTTCTTCCTGTTTTTACCAAACACTCACCAGATCATCTTCTGCTTTCCTACATGTGCCTGAACCACTGTAATCTGTTCTCTTTGACCTTCTCTGCAACTGGCACTACTCTGGCTTATGCTTTGATGTCATCATTTCTTCATCTATCCGACTGTGAGCAACCTAGTTCCCATCTTAGGCACTTCATCTCCCTTACTGTAGAGTCCCCAAATGCACTGCCGTCACTCCTCAGGTTTCTATACTACAGAGAAATACTGGCTGTACCACTACTTTGTGAACCTTACTTTTCACCTTGTTTTGCTTTCTTCCTTCACACTCTACTGCTGACACTCTGTGCCAATTGGTTGCAGCCCTTCTGATTTAAGCTTTAACTTCCTCATTCAGACTTCCCTTTTCTTTAACCACGCCTCCCAGATACTTAATACTGTTAATCTGTTCTACTATTTTCCCCTTTATCTTAATTTTCAGATTCTGATTTCCCCCATTTTTGCCGTCACAACTTTCTTGACTGTATTCAGTTTCATGCTGTTTGCCTTCAGCTTTGTGTTTTATTTCCCTATTATTTGCTGAATTTCCTGTTCGCATTTTGCTTGTAATGTCACATCATCTGCATACAGCAACTTTGTTATCTGTCTCCTCCGACCTGTTTGCTAATGTAGTCCATCCCCAGTATGGACAGTAGTGGACTCAGAGCTGAACTCTGATGCACAACTATTCTCACTGAGAACCCCCTCTGTGGGTCATGTAAACAGCCTGCACTAATTCTACCAATGTTTCCTCAACTTTGAACCATCACAGGACTGCCCATATCAACTTCTATGGGACTTTGCCATATACTTTCTCCAAGTCAAGGAATGTATAGTTGGACTCCTTTCCCAAGCTCCAGCTTCTTCTCCATTAGCTGCTAACTGCAAACCTTGGGTCCATTGTACTACATCCTAATCTGAATCCGAACTGCTTGTCTCCTACCTTACATTCTGGTAATTCTGCTTATGTGTTCATCAATCATCCTCTCCAGCACTTTTATAGGTTCATAGGTAGGTACTAGGCTATCGGCCCAAGGGCCTACGTAACCCTAGCCAGCAAGGTTCCATAGCTTATGCCACCCAAGAAAGTTATTTTCCTGTGCCACTGTCCAGCAGAGATACAGAAGTGATCCCTGGGGTGTATTTCCTGTTTCCCATCCACTCATCAGGATTTTTCTTGAAGAGTGCTAATGAAGAACTTTGCTTGACATAGATGGGTAGCTTGTTCCAGAGTATAGGAAGTCTCTGGGACAGAAAGAATCAATCCCTCCAGCGTGTCCTGTTTACTGTGGCGACAAGGTTTAGGTCCCTAGAGCAATGCATCAGGAGTTTGACACCTCTAAGCTGCTCATAGTTGTGAATGTCCCCTTTGTTATTGTACACTGACATTACAATGTTCATTCTCAGTCATCTGGGATATGCTTTTCTCTCCATGCTATCATGAGTACCCTTAGTAACCATATCTCCCCTAACTCTCTGGATTTTGATCATTTCTGCTATGACCTCAACTGATCCTGGTGCTTTCCTTGGCTTCATTTTCCTTAGTGCTGCTCTTACGTTTAGGATGGGCTCTTCTTCCTCTTTCACTGTAGGTTGTGTATGGGGCAATACAGGTCCTGTGGGGGTTTTCTTCATACAGACGTTGCTAGAAGTACTCCTTTGCTCTGCCTTTGATGCCCTATGGAATAGTGAGTAGGTTGTTCTAGGCACCCCTTATGAATGGTGCCTGATAACTACCTTCTTTATGTTTCTCTCTCTTTACTTTGCAGCCTGACAGAGTTTGTTTGTGCCATCTAAGTTGCTTTTTAGAAGCAGGTAGAGGGCCTCTGACGCCTTATTCCTTGCTCTCTTAACCTACTTTTTAGGCAAATCAGTAGTGCTTAGCCTGGTTTACCTTTTTTACCTCCCACTTGTTTCCTACACTTTCTTTTGGTAACTTACTGGACTTTTGCATTCCAGCACCAACTTTCCTTATTTACATTATTTGCATATCTGTTATGTAGTCTTCAGACGTTGCAGTACATATGGCTAGATATTTAACACTTTTTATTTATTAATTATTCTCTTAAATAGAAGAGTGCCAAATGCTTTAGCAAGTCAAAATAAGCATAAGCTTCCAATCCTTCATCAAGTACTGCAGTTGCCTTTTCAAAAAAATATCACAAAATCACATACCCAGTTAAATTTAATACATTTAGGAAATGACAGATCATTACCTCTGGTTTCTAGAAAACCTGTGGCAATTGCCATTCAGCAAAAAGAGTTTGACAATTTTCATTTGTGAAAGGTATGTCAGTCAAATGTATGTTAATGTAATTTTTTTTTCTGTCATTCCCCAACCATTTCACCACTGGCTTGTCGATGTATACTTGCACCTCCAGATACTCTCTCTGAATACCCCTATAACTACTTTCAGGGCAATACTGGACATATTTTGTTTTACCAGTGGGCACCTTGTTTAATCAAAAAGTTAGCTTTATAGCACAAATCATAACAAATGGGAGCAAGGTCCCTAAAGAAAGCAGAGGACAAGAAAACAGGCGCCTTAGGTGGAATTCATAGACAACAAGTCTAATACACAAATCTAAGCAAGCTGCTTTGCGAACTAGATGAGGCTGCCCAAGTCATAGTCCCACTTGTTGCTCAGCAGTACAGCTCTGCTCGACTGAGCAGTGTGATACCTGGTCTTGCACGTAAATGCAGTAGCATGGGGATGGGGTCTATGCTAATGATGCTCAGAAGGCCAGTGCACTCTTCATTCTGTGGGGTAAATTGCACAGTAGAGCAATTCCTAGACATCTGTACAGAGTAAGCACCATGCACAACAGTACACAAAATGTCTGACGGTATGTAACAATTTACTGCACACAAGTACACATTTCAGTGAGAGAGAATGTACACTGGGTGAAGTGATGCAGCTTTACCTTGTCCAAACTGAAGATCCAGGTAAGGAGTACAGTGAAGCATAACTTTATCAGATTACGGAAGTATTATGTCTGCTGGTCTGTGTATGTTTGTAGGGATGAGGATATAAGGATAGCATAAATGGGTTATTTTTGTGTATGCACATTAATGGTTATTTGAGTATATGTATATGGTTCCCATTCAGAAGCCTGAAACATCATAAGCCTGAAAATCAAAATCCTGAAACCAAAAGCCTGAAAATTCAGAATCCTGAAAACTCAAAATCCTGAAAGCCCAAAATCCTGAAAGACCAAAATCCTGAAACTCAAAATCCTGAAAACACAAAATAGACATACTGATGTCATTGTGGCTTTGCTATTGTTAGCCCTGTGGTGTTAGGTCATGCGTTGGGGTCAGGTAAGTGTGCGGTTGGTTTTATGTTAGGGTTAGGGGCGGTTTAAGTGAGTTAGGGTTAGGCAGGTTAGGCATGTATGCAATAGTGACAAATATTTGGGTTAGGGGCAGTTTAAGTGAGTTAGGGTTAGGCGGGTCAGGTGAGTGTGCGATAGTGACGGACCTTAGGGTTAGGGTTAGGGTCAGGGTCAGTTGGTAGATATTAGTGTCTTTATAGTGACATATTAGCATTATTTGTGTTTTCAGGATTTTGAGTTTCAGGATTTTGGTCTTTCAGGATTTTGGGCTTTCAGGATTTTGAGTTTTCAGGATTCTGAATTTTCAGGCTTTGGTTTCAGGATTTTGATTTTCAGGCTTATGATGTTTCAGGCTTCTGAATGGGAACCATGTATATATATGGTTCCCATTCAGAAGCCTGAAACATCATAAGCCTGAAAATCAAAATCCTGAAACCAAAAGCCTGAAAATTCAGAATCCTGAAAACTCAAAATCCTGAAAGCCCAAAATCCTGAAAGACCAAAATCCTGAAACTCAAAATCCTGAAAACACAAAATAGACATACTGATGTCATTGTGGCTTTGCTATTGTTAGCCCTGTGGTGTTAGGTCATGCGTTGGGGTCAGGTAAGTGTCGGTTGGTTTTATTTTAGGGTTAGGGGCGGTTTAAGTGAGTTAGGGTTAGAGGCAGGTTAGGCATGTATGCAATAGTGACAAATATTGGGGTTAGGGGCAGTTTAAGTGAGTTAGGTTTAGGGCGCGGGTCAGGTGAGTGTGCGATAGTGACGGACCTTAGGGTTAGGGTTAGGGTCAGGGTCAGTTGGTAGATATTAGTGTCTTTATAGTGACATATTAGCATTATTTGTGTTTTCAGGATTTTGAGTTTCAGGATTTTGGTCTTTCAGGATTTTGGTCTTTCAGGATTTTGAGTTTTCAGGATTCTGAATTTTCAGGCTTTTGGTTTCAGGATTTTGATTTTCAGGCTTATGATGTTTCAGGCTTCTGAATGGGAACCATATATATATATATAAATGTGTGTGTTTAGTCTGTATCCAACTGGGGAGGTTAATGACAGCAGAGGTCTATAAGCTATACTTGCTCTGCTGTAATTAGCAGGGCTGGCCTTAGCATTTGTTGCCCAATTTGGACCATTTTTGTGTGTCCCCTGAACTGATCCCTCACCTACCATCCCGTCTCTAACCTCATTCCACCTCCTGGCCTGCTGGCTTTCAAATTATTTCAAATTAGGTATCAGGAATATATGGTATTACTGTATATTACTTTATTTAATAGTTTATATTTTATAAAAAATATGTTAAAATAAAAGTAAACAAGTGACTAATCCTGGTAAGTTACTCTACAGACACCACTATCTTTGAGATGTACTGCAGACAGCGTTAAGCAGGCCATACTACTAAGAGGCAGTCTCATTGGAGACATGAAACTTGGAAAACTCTTCTGACACATCACAATCCCCAGCTCTTACCTCCCATGCCCAATGTCACTAAATTCCAGTAAGTGCAGGCTGGGATGGGATTGATGGTTACGGGCAGAGTGAGGGTACTGAAAACAGGATGACTATTTTGTAAACTCCATTACACATTTTCATCTCACATTACTCCTTTCCTCCTTCATGGACTTCTGATCACCTTCAGGACTTACTTGGCATTGTTGCAGTCCCTTGCCAAGTTAATTCTCATACCTTGTTACAGTTAATGTACTTTTAGAAAACCACATAAAATATTGAACTACCTCAGAATGCTAAACAGTAATAATAATAATAATAATAATAGTCATAATAAGAATAACAAGAAATAATCCCAGGCCTCTCCTAAGAAATGACAATGCCAATGCCCACCCACTTACAACTATTTCTGAAAGTGTACTTTTGTTTATTTAATTATTTGCTAAACTGGGTAAGTGAATTAATGCTTGCAGACCATTTCCAGCCATAGCCAAGGCCACTAGTGCAAAAAGCAAAGAGTATATGTAGGGATAATTTAGTGTAGACACTAAGCAGCATATTTTGGCAGAAGGGAGGAAATCAGAATGCCTTAAGGAGATACACATGGATGTAAGAAGAATATATAAAACCCACACAGTTTGTTCAGCTTTCTACAATACACTTCTCCCAAACCAGTCTAACCATTTTCTGTCTCTATGTTTTCTCATGTCCTCCCCCATTTTGTATGCATCTGATGAGGCATCACTGAAGCTCCTTTAGGACTTAAGACTGCTTCTGCTAATGTTTTTCCTCTTTTAGCCAAGTAGAATAATTTTTCTGTCCACCTTTGCCTCCCTCTACTGAATACACACACCTCATGCTTCACCCCTCTGGGCTAATTTTCCTAACTGCAAATGAAGCATGTCTCTACCATACAATTGAACTGCTGATAACATTCTATCACAAGTCTTGATGATCAGAAATTCTCTCATATCACCGTATCTATTGTCATCTTTTTTATGCTTACTACTGTTTGTTTTCATACTGAGGCTGACTATGCCTCAGTTTTTTTTTAAAAAATGACATTCATTAACAATTAATCGTACATCCCATTAAACCCTAATTAAACCCATCTTATTATCTTTTGTAGCAGAAACTACAATGATATATAAAGCCAGATAGTTAATCCAGCTTCAATTTTGGAATGAGAATCCTACTGAGCAATCAACAGCAGCAACTCTGAGATGATGAGCAGCAGCTAATGATGTGATACTGCAGTATTAATAATACTAGACTAGCCACTAGTGAAATGCATGATGGGAAAAGTAGTCCACTCCATTAACATGACTCTTTGCAACTGCAGAAGCAAACAAGAGGAAACATTTCTTCTACCTTACTGTAATGCCTTTCAGTTAAATCTTGTAAGTTGCATAAAGCATAACGACCCTGTCATAGCCTAGTGCAGGGCCTCGCTAAAAGAGTGGGAACCTACTGGGCCAAATAGGTCCACCTAGCCCAAGACCACCCTCTGTAATTTTCTCCTCTGTCAGACAGCACCTGTGTGTGTGGTCTGCTAACTGCCTACGGGATTCACTCTTAGTTCACATATTTAACCGTTGCAGTTAATATTACCTTTTAGCAATCTTTAAAGTGATTTTTGTTGGTTTAAAAAAATAAATAAGAAAAGAAGATGAAATTAAGTCTAAGGTACGAAAAGCTCTGTTTCATATTTTCATTAAACAGACTCATGAACAATTCCATTGAATAATTATCTAATGTTGTGTCTTTCGGCTTTTCCCAGTTAGGGGTCGCCACAGCAGAACTCCGATCCGCTAATGATTGGCAGTAGATACGTGCCGAGTTGCCAGCCCTGACGTACAATCTTCAACGAAGATACGCCCATTCAGGCATGTCTCCACACAGAAGACGCTCTAGCTGAGAATCAAACCTGACAGCATCTTACTGTGAGGTGACAATGCTACCGCAGCACCACCACCGTGATTTTTATCAGACCAATATTTTTACTTATCTTGTTTAATTTTAAACATGTGAAAGGTGTCAGCATTTTAGATTTAGGAGCAGCCAATGTTATTAAACCCAACAAAAGTAAAATGAAACAAGAAAGTGACAGACAGAAAGTCTTTGTATACATGACAGCTGAAGGTCCAATATGGAAATATTACGTACTGCTGACACCAAGCCCTGGATACTTAAGTTAGGACAAAAGCAAATAGCCAAGGGTCATTAATGAGTGCTCGACTCAGTGATTTTATCAGCTATGTTATGACTAGTCAAGAGGTCATGACTATTATTTTACAGAGACAAAGCAGAACTATGGGTAATGCTGAAAGCCTATTTGTATTACATGGTTAATTTCTTTGCCCAGCTGCATCAGCATTTAGAACAGCATGCCATATGTAGGAGTTAGCTGGGTAATTTGAAGTATTGCTTCAGGACCACAGAATGTGTGTGCAGTGATTCCTAAACTCTGGTGGGAAGTTAAATGAGAATTCAAAAAGCACTAAAATATTTATTCAGATTTTTATGAAATAGGATAAAATCATACACACACACACACACACACACACACACACACACACACACACACACACACACACACACACACACAGCTTTGCAGCATTTGCCTTTCTGAGGTACTTACACTACTCCTCCTCCTCCTATACACATGCCACACTTTTTGGCCATCTAACCTGGAACAGAACACCAAAGGCGGAGGTGAGTCCATATCCATTAAGGATATCCACACCTCCAGGCTAGTTGCTCAGCATAATGCATCCGAGGTTATCCAAGTGCAACTAACTCTGGGCAAAACTGCAATCCAAATTGTTGCTTGCTACAGATCCCTCACCATGCCCGAGGATTCCCACTCCTCTTTTCTTGATATACTGGAAAATATTAGGGTTCAACCAAACACCCTAATAATGGGCGATTTCAACTACCCCACCATTAACTGGGAAAACTACTCATGTACCAAATCCTTCACTCAATGCTTTCTGGAATTCATAAATTCCAATGTCCTGGATCAACTTATCCACACCCCCAACAGGAGCAACAATAGACCTAGTCATTACCAACATGAGTGACCAGTGTTCCACACCCGAAGTCAACTCCTCATTGGTCAGATCCGACCATAGACTAATCACCCTAGTTATCTGCATCCTGCCCCCACCCACCATTAAGGAAACCACGGTAAAAAATTTCTCCAAAGCCAACTTCATGCTTCTTAAGACAGAAGTGGCAGACTTCATGACACCCATGCAGATGGACAATACAGTCACAACTGCTGAATCCTACACAAATGCACTCTATAAGCACTAACATGCATGCATGGATCGTGCTATCCCAAACAGAACCAAGATGCTATCCTCCAAAAAAAGGAAGCCAATCTGGTGGTCCCCTGCAATAAACAAACTCTACAACAGAAGGAAGAAACTGTTGCAAAAGAGAGTAAAATCCCATGAGTGGAGGAGCTCCCTGGTCAGCCTCATTAAGAAGCTGAAATCCCTTATAAGATCCTCCAAAGCTAGCTAGGAAAACAAAATCACCACTGATTCTAAGGGCAACCACAAAGCATTCTATAGCTATGTCAAGAATCTCAATGGCAACACTCAGATCTGCTCTGAGTTACAGCACAACAGCACAAAAATTACAGAACCAACTGATATTGCCAACATCCTGGCAGACAGGTTCAGTGCTAACTTTACCCCCCTCTCATCACCTAAAGAGTCCATATCTATACAGGAATAATGCAGAGTCCCTGTAATCACATATATGCAGGTAAAAGCTGCACTCTCTAAAACCAAAAAAGTACAGTTGTGTACACTTACCATAAATGTAGATGTTTGAGTGTATTTACTGTTGCAGTCATTACATTTGGGTAATCTGCTGGCAGGTTGCCCTCAGTCGGCCTGAATTCCAAAGTCTTGGGTCCTGCATTGGTTGCTGTCTCCTCTTCCATGACGTCAGGTTGTCAGGGGTATAAAATTACATTTTCTTTAGTTTTTCTTGCCCCCGATGTCAGGTGCCCCCAAAAAGGTAGCAAAAATATATATAAATATATATATATGCATCAATATAAACTTTACCTTCATCTACAAGCAAATACACCACATAGGTTGTAGAAGATAGAGAAGGAAAGATAACTCCAGAATGACAGGGGGATGGCGGGAGGGTAATCTAGACTGCAACAGTGAATACACTCGAACATCTACATTTATGGTAAGTGTACACAACTGTACTATGTTCTTCGTGTTTCACTGTTGCTGTCATTACATTTGGGTAGAATCCCAAAGCTATGGTTGGGAAGCTGGAGCTAAACAGCATTAGGAGCGGCTATAAGGCCCTGCAGAAATGCAGTGGCAAAGCCTGCCCTGGATTTATAGTAGAGAGGCAAATGATAATGCTTTGTAAAGGTGTGAACAGAACTCCAAGTAGCAGCCTGTAGAATGTCTTTGGTTGGTACTCCCCTGAGAAAGGCTGCTGAAGTAGCTGCAGCTCTGGTGGAATGAGACCTAATGCCCTTGGGCACAGGTTTACCATGGTGTAAATAGCAGAAACGGATGCAGTGGCTTATCCACTTTGAAATTGTCTGCTTTGAAATAGCCTTGCCTTCTGATCCTGCAGCATATATAACTAGTAATTGCTCGGTTTTTCTTAAAGCTTTAGTCCTGCTCAAGTAGAATCTTAGCTGTCTGTGTACATCCAAGGAGTGCAGAATTCTCTCCCCCTTGTTCTGCGGATTTGGATAAAAGGTTGTCAGATGAATTGTTTGGTTAAGAGCCACACTGGAAACCACCTTAGGCATAAAAGTAGGATTTGTCCTCAGAGACACCCTATCTGGGTAAAATATAATAAAAGGCTCTACAGCCATGAGGGCCTGTAGCTCTGAAACTCTTCTTGCTGAAGTAATTGCCAGTAGCAGAGCTGTTTTCCATGTTAAGAAAGTACTGTTGTGTACACTTACCATAAATGTAGATGTTCGAGTGTATTCACTGTTGCAGTCATTACATTTGGGTAATCTGCTGGCAGGTTGCCCTTAGTCGGCCTGAATTCCAAAGTCTTGGGTCCTGCATCAGTTGCTGTCTCCTCTTCCATGACGTCAGGTCGTCAGGGGTATAAAACATGCAGCCGACGCCATTTTCTTTAGTTTTTCTTGCCCCCGATGACAGGTGCCCCCAAAAAGGTAGCAAAAAAAAAATATATAAAAAATAAATATATATATATATATATATATATATATATATATATATATATATATATATACATGCATCAATATAAACTTTACCTTCATCTACAAGCAAATACACCACATAGGTTGTAGAAAATAGTGAAAGAAAGATAAACTCCAGAATGACAGGGGGATGGCGGGAGGGTAACCTGGACTGCAACAGTGAATACACTCGAACATCTACATTTATGGTAAGTGTACACAACTGTACTATGTTCTTCGTGTTTCACTGTTGCAGTCATTACATTTGGGTAGAATCCCAAAACTATGGTTGGGAGGCTGGAGCTAAACAGCATTAGGAGCGGCTATAAGGCCCTGCAGAACTGCAGTGGCAAAGCCTGCCCTAGATTTAGAGTAGAGAGGCAAATGATAATGCTTTGTAAAGGTGTGAACAGAACTCCAAGTAGCAGCCTCTAGAATGTCTTTGGTTGGTACTCCCATTAGAAAGGCTGCTGAAGTAGCTGCAGCTCTGGTGGAATGAGACCTAATGCCCTTGGGCACAGGTTTACCATGGTGTAAGTAGCAGAAACGGATGCAGTGGCTTATCCACTTTGAAATTGTCTGGTTTGATATAGCCTTGCCTTCTAATCCTGCAGCATATGTCACTAGTAATTGCTCAGTTTTTCTTAGAGCTTTAGTCCTGCTTAAGTAGAATCTTAGCTGTCTCTGTATGTCCAAGGAATGCAGAATTCTCTCCCCTTTGTTCTGCAGATTTGGATAAAAGGACGGCAGATGAATTGTTTGGTTAAGAGCCACACTGGAAACCACCTTAAGCATAAAAGTAGGATTTGTCCTCAGAGATACCCTGTCTGGGTAAAATATAATAAAAGGCTCTACAACCATGAGGGCCTGTAGCTCTGAAACCCTTCTTGCTGAAGTAATTGCTAGTAGCAGAGCTGTTTTCCATAATAAGAACTTTATAACATCGGTAGCAGCTGGTTCGAATGGAAGCAAGGTGAGCTTTTCCAACACATAATTGAGGTCCCATGCAGGTAGTGGTGATCTTCCAGGAGGCCTTAAATTTTTGGCTCCTCTAAGATACTGCTTTCCTTGTTCTCTGCTTGAATGAGACAGTTGTCTAAGTAAGGGTATATTTGTATACTTTTTTGTCTGCAAAATGCAATTACTGGTGCCATGCACTTTGTAAAGACCCTGGGCCCAGTAGATAAGCCAAAGGGCAGTGCAGAGAATTGGTAATGCATTAAGCCAGCCTTGAATCTGAGGTATCTTCTGCACGATTGTCTTATTGGGACATGCAGGTATGCCTCTTTTAGGTCTAAAATCACCAGCCAAGCATTCTTGCCCAGCATGGGCAGAAGCTGCTGCAAAGTCAGCATTTTGAATTTTGGAATGTACAGGTATGTGTTCAGAATTGATAAATCCAGTATTGGCCAGCAGGCCTTGTCCTTTCTGGGTAACAGGAACAGTCTTGAGTAAAAACTTTGTCCTTTTTCCTATTCTGGTACTGTGTGAATGGCTCCCATGTCCATGAGGGAGGTGACCTGTTTCTGTGTCTCTGCCCATTGATTTTTTGGCAGATCTGGCCAACCATTTGCCATTGGCAGAGTGTGGAAATGGAATCTGTATTCATGTGATACGATGTTTAGTACTCACTTGTCCTGGGTTATTAATTGCCAATTTTGAGCAAAAAGTGCTAATTTTCCCCCTATGGGTGCTGCCAATACAGAAGTGCTTGGTGTAGGCAGAGGGAAGTCATTGGGATTACTTTCTGTAGGTTTGTGCTTTATCTCCTCCAGATTTGGAGGTGGAAGGCCCCATTGCTTTGACCTGTATGAATCTTGCGCCTGGTATCTGGAACCCTTAGGGCGTCTGGATTTGCCCCTTTAAGCTCTGTCTGACACAGGAAAGGACCAATTTTTTGTAAGCCAGTGTCTACTGAATCTTGGTGGCTGCACTTGTAAGAAGTCTTTAACAGTTTGCATAGAATTAGCTTTGTCTTCCATTTTCTTTAAAACCTCTTCTGCCTTAATACCAAACAGAGAATCATGCTGTAAAGGTGCATCTAGCAATTTAGCTTTAACATGATCAGGCAAATGTTGTTCCTTTAACCAGGCATGCCTCCTAATCACAGATCCAGTAACTGCGGCCCTGCAGGAGGCCTCTAAGGAATCAAAACCACATTACAAAGTATGCTTTCCAACTTGTTCAGCTGCATGCAATAATTCCTGCAATTCTTTATTTTCTGCACATTCTGAAATCAACATCATTTTCTGTTTCAGCAATCCCATAACATGTTGTTGGGACTTAAACATAAGAAATTGACAGTTTAAGGCCCTGATTGCCAAGGTTGCAGATGTATAAACCTTTTTTCCCCATCTGTCCAGTGCTCTTGAATCTCGATCAGAAGGGGTAGGATTTTTTGCTGTTGAGGCCTTAACTCCCTTAGGACCCTGTGAAATAGTTTCAGGATCAGCAGCAGGGTTTCTAAATAAAAATTTATGTGAGTCAGGGACCCTGTAATATCTGTCAGGCTTACTGGGAGCCGGAGGTAAGGAGTCAGGGGTCAAGCTTGATTCCGAAAACACATCATCCACAATGTCTAAGACAGGGGAAATGGCTAAAGGCCTGTGCTGAGGGAGAAGAAGGAAATCCCTGAGCCTCTTTTTTGATTCTGAGAAGTCTTGACTCTCCCAGTGAAAATGCTCCCTCAAAGTATGCAAGGTTTCTCCAAACGAATAATCCTCAGGAGGAGATGCGGATGGAATAGACTCCTCAGCATCAGAATCCTCAAAGGGAGGTATAGATAATTCCTGATCAGAAGAAATAGAAACCTGATCTGAAGATTCATAATCAGTGTCTTGCCTAGGCCTCTTATCTGGAGGGGGGATGGGTACCCCTGATTAAGGTAATAAGGTCTTCAGCCATTTTGATCATCTGTTTTTTAGGCATAGAGGCCCGTGCACATGGCTCATGCATCAGTTTTTTACTTTTAGAAGTTGCTTTTGTCTTTGGTTTTGCAGCTGTCGTCGGTTTGATATACAAATGTTGACATCTGAATACACCCTCAGAAGCCGATGCCTGCTCAGCGGCTCTGGACCCATCCGTGGAAGATACATCTGTCGGTCCAATACCTTGAGTATCTTGTGGCATGCCGGACTCCACATGGGTGTCGGTAGAGGCCTGCGACTCGAAGGTAGCAGGTATCAGGGGCTGCGAAAGCACCTCACTGAGTACCGGCGAACCGGTGACTGGCTTAGGAGAAGCTTAGTCATCGGTTTTGGATCTCGACTGCCTTTCTCTGTCCTTTTCTTTGCATTTTTTATGTACTCCGGTAGTCGGGTTGCTATCTGATGACATTTCTGGGCAGTTAAATCTGTTTCCAAAATACTCTGATGCAAAAATATACCGACGCTTAATAGTGCGTTGGTTAAATCTAGCACAAAACCGACAGACAGCCACGTTGTGATCAGGGCCTAGGCAAGGAATACAGTATAAATGGAAATCCTTATGAGGTATTTGCTTCCCACAAGTAATACAATTATTAACTTTTTCTGACATCGGTAAAAAGCAAGAAAAAAGTTTCACCAACGGGGTACTTAGCTTTAGTGAAGACTTCAGTTCTGAAACTCAAACTCGAATATTTCAGTAGTCGGCCGACCGGCACTTGCAAAATGCTTCTGCTTCGGGCACTGCACCACAAGAAAGACTAAAGAAAATGGCATTGGCTGCATTTTTTGTACCCCTGATGACATCATGGAAGAAGAGACAGCAACCGACGCAGGACCCAAGACTTTGGAATTCAGGCCGACTGAGGGCAACCTGCCAGCAGATTACCCAAATGTAATGACTGCAACAGTGAAACATGAAGAACATCACAGCATCCATGGGACTGGACAACATCCCAGGCTGTGTTTTACATGAACTTCAGAACAAACTGGCTCCCCACCTAAGCACCATGTTCAATCACAGTCTCATGTCAGGCTTTGTGCCACTGAATGGTGCACAGCAACAGTTATCCCACCACAAAGGGGGAGCCACCACTGATCCGGGGAACTATTGCCCCATTAGCCTGACGAGCCTGGTCTGCAAGGCCATGGAACGTATTATCATGGAACTTATAAACAAAGACATTGGTAACCTCCAAACTCTGGACCTCACCAAGTTTGGGTTTGTGAAAGGCAGATCATGCCTTCTGAACCTGATCCCGACTTCTTTGAGGCAGTTCCCAAAGCCATAGATGAGGGTAAGGTGGTTCACACAGCCTATCTTGACCTCGCCAAGGCTTTCGACACCATCCCCCATTCTGGAATTATAGCTAAACTCACTAAACTAGGTATAAATCCCTACATCACAAGATGGATTGCCAACTGGCTCACTGACAGAACCCACACTGTAAAAGTTGCAGACTCCAAATCTGACTTCAAACCAGTGACAAGTGGAGTACCACAGGGTTCAGTCCTGGGACCTCTCCTGTTTTGTATGTACTTCTCTGAAGTACAGGCTAACACAGAAGGCCACTGGATAATGAAGTTCGCAGTTGACTGAAACTAGGAGCCATAGTCGAGTCCCCAAATGATGTGGACATCCTACAGAAGGGCCCCACTGAGACAGATGCCTGCTGTCAGAGGCATGGCCTCAAGCTCAATGCCAAAAAGTGCATTGTCATCCCCTTTGGTAAAAACTCTGTACCCATGAACTACCACATAAACAGCAGTCTACTTAACGCCAAAATGTGTGATAAGAGACCTTGCTACCCAGGTGGACAGTAGTCTCTCTTTTGATAATCACATCGCCACAGTAGTCAGGAAATCCTTCTATGTGGCACACCTCATCACAAAAGGGTTCTCATCCAGGAAAAAAGAGGTAATTGTTTACCTCTACTCAGCACTCATTAGACCCATTATAGAGTACAACGCCCCTTTCTGAATGTACCTCACAAGACATCTGTACTTTTTTGTGCTCTGGGGAGAACTCCCTGTGTTTGGCTGCCTTTACTCTGATGTACTTGAAGTGCTGCACTGTGGTGTGATACACAGTAGATTGTCCCACTGCAGTAATACTGCTAAAAAGCAAGTCATGTGATTCTTAGCTTTGTGGGGGCTGTCACTCACTGCATTGGCGTATACTTATGAGCTGCTATGTGGATGCTGTTCCCTTGGGTAAAAGCTGGTGCTCTGTACATCAGAAACTACTTTATGTGCTTTTCTAGTTATGCCATTATTGTTTCCCCCACATACAGTGGGGTAGACTAGTGCTGAGAAATGGTTGAGGCTTTGTGACAGTGGCATGTGAGGGTATGGGTGGAAAGCAGCATGGTGACAGTGAGTGGCTTAGTGGCAGGTATGTGAGGGTATGGGTGGAAAGCAGCATGGTGATAGTGTGTGACTTGGTGACAGTGGTATGTGAGGACATGGGTGGAAAGCAGCATGGTGATAGCATGGGGCTTGGTAACAGTGGTATGTGAGGAAATGGGTGGAAAACAGCATGTGGTAGCGTGTGGCTTGCTGACAGGTATGTGAGGGCATGGGTGGAAAGCAGCATGGTGATAGTGTATGGCTTGGTGACAGGTATGTGAGGGTATGAGTGGAAAGCAGCATGGTGATAGCGTGTGGCTTGGTGACAGCGGTATGTGAGGGTATGGGTGGAAAGCAGCATGGTGATAGCATGTGGCTTGATGACAGTGGTATGTGAGGGTATGGGTGGAAAGCAGCATGGTGGTAGTGTGTGGCTTGGTGACAGTGGTATGTGAGGGTATGGGTGGAAAGCAGCATGTCACAGCATGTGGCTTGGTGACAGTGGTATGTGAGGGTATGTGTGGATAGCAGCGTGATGATAAGTGTGTGGCTTGGTGACAGGTATGTGAGAGTATGGGTGGAAAGCAGCATGTGATAGGATGTGGCTTGGTGACAGTGGTATGTGAGGGTATGGGTGGAAAGCAGCATGGTGATAGCATAGGGCTTGGTGAAAGGGTAGCAGCCTGAGAGCTGTGAGCACAGATATGAAAATCCTAGTCAGACCCCTGATTGCCTCACCCACTATTATTTACTGTGTTTGTTACAGCCACTAAGATAACAACTGTTTAGACAATACCATGCATTACAGTTACATGTGGGAGTATGCCAGCTGCAAGGTGGCCAACTATCTGAATAACAGTACTTGAACAAAAGCCACATTTCTCAAGAGATTACTACATTCTGAGGTCTTCCTGGTATATAACAAGTTATTACCAGAAAAGTGATTATAAAAAATTGGCAGTTTATGACGATGTGCAATACTTTGAAATTAAATACAGAACTGTGACAGCAAATATCACAGAGTGCAAACTATACTGCAAGTTAAGGAAGCTAAACTGATGTGAAAGGTAAACTTTCCAAACAGTAAATTCCAAGTAATTGTAAAAGATCAGTCACTGTAAGTTAATGGTTAAGTACACATTCATGCCAAGAGCTACTTTAAAGAACTGAAACAAGCTTATATGTGCAACTTTGCCTAGGTCATATGCAACAAGTGATAAAGTAATCTATGTGTCAGAATCCTAGATACAGGGAATGTGTAGCACATAACATAAAATCAAAGACCTAGGAAAGAAAGCATAAAAGAAAAACATATAAAGTTTGATATGGAAGCTGTATGCAAATAAGAATTATAATTTAGATTGAAGTTCAATAAAAAGTAAAAGCGGATTTCTTTTTGCAAGGGCACTCCTGCATTCCTGATGTGGGCTATTTATACCTAAACCTCACAAATCTAATATATTAACTCCAAGGACACACTACTTGGGTGTAAAGGGATTATATAGTCTTCCGGTAAAACCAAGTCTTCCCTGTACTCTAAGATGGTCTGACCCCAGAGTTAGCATATTTAGTTTACAAGGAATCTAGATACACTCTCTACCTGCAAGGTGATGAAGTCCCACCACAGTGCCCACACACACACACACATACACACTGCAAAAAACTTACATTTGGTTTTGCTTGCCTTGATTTAAAATGCACTCAAGCAGTTTGCAAGTTAACTCACCTTCACAGTAATGATGCATCCTCAATGAACTTAATAAAAATAGTTTATAACCAAATGGGTGGTAACTTTATCTTAAACAATTGCCTACTATGTGTTTTCAGTTTTCTAATACAGCAAGACATTTTGGTAAATATAACAATATGTGCATTTTTCTACGTTATTCAAATCAAGATAGTGTTCTATCTTAAAAAAATTACTATGCACTAAAATGAAACCATGTTGCCTCATTAATTGCACTAAATTGTCTGTACATGCACCCTTCCCATTGTGGTATTGAACATAGTTGAAAAATGTCCATAGATCAGTGTAATTTCTTACTTAAATGACTTACATACAAAAAGGTATTATATCTGCAAATGTGTTACAAATAAATTACATATTTTATAGACTGGCCTTCAAGTAAAAGAATTACCTAAAACCTAGAGTTTGCTTTTAAGATATGTGCCAGTCCAGTGGTGATTTGTGTTAACAAATGAAAGCATAATAAACTACTAATTAAATCCAAAAAAAATAGTATGGATTTGAATATGGTTACTATCACTTTATTACAGACTGCTAAGTTTCTGTATTTTGTTACAAAAGAATACTGTACATATGTAGACTGCAAACGTAACCCCTAAAGCATGATGTTGTCACATGAAAAGCCATGATTTTTACATAGCAAACAGGTTAACATGCAGCATGGAAAATGTTAACTTTTGTAATGACCTAGACTATCTCATTAATTTATATAATAAAATATAAGTAAAAAACACGTGCGTCAGAAGTTTTACCTGCTAAAGGTGACTCCTTCTTCTCAACATCATTTGCCTCATTGCCTATCCACAGCATTATCTGAAATAGAAATGATCACGTCAATTAACATGATCAATAACACAAACAAATCCTTAAAGGAAGAAAATAAAAGGCAGTAAGGCACACCTGATTCCCAGCATCTAGTAGCATGACGTCATCAGTGGCTAGATCTGCTTGGCTGAAGTCTCCTGGAACTTCCTCAATCTAGGTAAAAAATATTTTAGGAATACTTAAATGAAAAAGAGTCAATAGATATAAGTCTAAGGTACTTTTTATGGTTACATATCTTGTACTAAGATTATGTTTCTAGTGGAATGTACAGAATGCAGTAAGGCCTGCCTAATGTATTAAACTGATGGTATGATACACTTAGAAGCACTGGCTTAGTACCAGAAAAGAGCATACATTAAAACTTAAGTGACTGTGCTCCTTTATCCTCTTTCTTTCTACTACTTAGATTGTTAAAGTAAGCTCTGCTGTGCAATGGGTGTTTTTAACAGGATCACCAAGCTACATATATTGTTTAACACTAGAGACTGACTGCTCACTTATAACGTTAGTCACAATGCATCCAGAAGAGGTGATGGAAATGAGCTTAATCCCCACAGGTGTTCCTTCCATAGAGAGGGGATTGTATAAACCCAAGCTGTGCAGTCATCTGAGGCACCTCTTTGCATACAATGTATAGAAATGTCTCCTAAATCAGCTTCCATTCAGGATACTGCTTTGACAGATTAGTAACTTTATGCCCAGCCTAATAATCATAACAACCTTGAAAGCTGAGACACCTGTATTCCCCTATAATCTACCCTGCCCCCTCCTGATATATACTATCATAAACATACTAGTGCAGTATCACCTTTGGGGTTAATAATATCAGACAGAAGCTTTCTGTTAAGCTGAATATTTCAGAACACAAGTTGGATCATCCACTTAATCGCAGGATTCAGAAAGAATTATCTCAATGTAGCAGCCTTGGCTCAAACGGCTTTTGCATCTCATGTGACTTTTGAAATTCAGTGATCAGTCTACCTCTGAGGTTTTCCACTTGTGCGGGCCTCAGCTTGGAGGGTAGTCTTACAGACAAAGCCACATGCTAATAGAAGTCTGGGGGAGTGTTTAATGATAAAATGTCTGCAGTGCCCAATTTGATTGGCCAACCAATTTAAAGAATTGCTTGGGTAAATAAAATTTTACTTTGGGGAGGAAAAAGTAACTGCTGTAAAATCATGGAGATCACCTATTCATGCAAATGGGGGTAACCACAGTTCGGGTAAGTTCAGGGAAGACATGCAGGGTGGGAGTGTTATAATGTGTACGATGGTGAACATGTATGTGCGTGTCTGTAAGGGCATGGATGAGGCTGTATGAATATGTGTGCCTGGATGAAGACTAGGGGGTAGGTAGGGAACTACCTCCTACTGTGTGAATGTATATACATGCACAAAATGGGGTGCCTTTGCTAATATGCTGCAGGCCATTATGGAGAAAAAAGAAGTCGTACTTATCATAGCTTTCCATCTGTGTTGTCCATTTTCCTTCTTCCTCAACTAATGGATTTGGATCCAATTCTTGGAGCCGACTCAGACGTTACTAAAGCTCGTGATAACCAAAAACCTCTCAAGCTCCTCCGTTACCCGTAATGCACCATCCCTAAGCTACTTCAGCTATTGTTTGCTGATTTTTACCAGAAAGAAATGTTTAACATGCATAAATACAGGATATGTAAAATTGCATGTGCTCAGTATAGGAGAAAAAATATATCTAGAGCTCAGTATAAAGGATAATGGTGTTCCTCTAACAGCTCATTCATCCAGAAGTTTGTAAATAAAAAAGGATGTGGGTTGTGGGCAGGAAGGTGAGGAAGAATTAAAATGGACAACACAGATGGAATGTTACAATAAGTACATAACTTCTTTATCTGATGTTGTCAATTTTCATTCTATCCTCAACTATAAAGTGAGGAACCAGTCCAGACTCCAAATCCACAGCAAAAATCCTTTATTGAGCACTTTCGTCAGTAACTATTGGCTGACTTCTTCAGAATACATGTACAACCTGAATGCTAATTTTATATACATTCAAAAAGTCATGTGATGTTAACAACTCATTCTTATTTAAAAACACATGTACTTAAAATATTTACCCACTAATATAGGGCCCATAAATCTATACAACTCCATAAATACAAATATACCTATCTTTAATATGAACACAAAAAAAATGTAAAAAATATATAAAACTCACATTTTAAAATGACTCACAATTGATTATGTTCCCATCCATGAACATATTCTCAAATAACTACTCAAACTTATATTATCATTTAAGCCAGGACAATTAGTGGCATTAAGTTTTACTTGCCACCAAACCTCTCTAAAATTTAAAAGGTCTTCCCAAGGGCCACCCCGCAGGTCCTGAGAAACTTTTTCAATTATCAAAAATTTAAAACCATGTCCAGGAAACTGTGAAATGTGGTTAAATAATGCACTGTTAGAATTACATATCCTCATATCCATACATGTTCATAGATCCTCTCCTTAAAACTCCTTTTAGTCTTGCCAATGTAAAAACTTGGACAATTGCTGCAGATGGCAGCATTATAATAATCGGATGAATGTGTTGTTATGGGATAGGGACATTTATGAAGAAGTTTCCCTCAATTTTGTGCGCATTGCCTATTATAAGACAGATTTGGCTTTAAAAGATATGATGGATCAGGGACAAATTGATGGGGAATTTTTTTAATTTTCTTAGTGTCGACCACCCCAGGGTACTAAACATTTTCGGTATCCCTAAAATTCACAAGAATTTGCACAATCCCCCGATGAGGCCAATTGTTAGCGTGGCTGGATTACACACATTTTTTTATAGGGAAGTATACAGATGGAATTTTGAAGACAGTGCTCAGAAATGAACACCATGTGTGTATTGATTCTTAGCACTTTTTGAACAAATTGAATTGTTTACCCTTTGATGCTAACACTTTGTTTTTGATGATTTATGTTACTAATTTATTCAGCGTCATTCCACACTCATTGGGCCTAGAGTGGTTTGAGGAATTTTTGTTTGATACTAAAAGGTTCAGCAATAATTATGTTTCTGTTTTAGTTGGTTTAATGGAATTAGTCTTGAAGTATAATTTTGTTTTTTTTGAAGGTCAGTACTTTATGCAAAAGACGGTTGCTATGGGAGTATGCTGTGCCCCCATTTTTGCCAATATTGTTATGCTTATGAGGTAACGCAAGTTTCTCTTCAACTCATGTTTTGTGGGCTCTTGGAATTTTTATTTTCGATATATTGATGATTTGTTTTTCATATGGAAGGGGAACCATAATGAGAGGGATGAATTTAAATCCTTCATTAATAGTACCACTGATTTTCTTAGATTTTCACATGAGTTTCAGTATGATGCCATTAGGTTTTTGGTGTTCTTGTCAAGAAGGATGTCGACAACAATTGTTTGGTCAGTAGTTTGTATAGAAAACCTACTTATAGTAACAGCCTCCTGCATTACCAGAGCTGTCACCCAGAACATATCAAGAGCGGTCTTGTAAAAGGGTAATTCGTACGTATTTCGCGTATGGTCACCACAGATGTTGAATTTCAGCAACAGGGGCTGTTTTAATGAAAGATATGTTATTAACTAGGGGTTATCCTTCTGTTTTAGTGGACAATGTCTTTAATGAAGTAAGCAGTAAGAGGGGAAGGGGGATTTTTTGCCCCCTATTGAATAATGACAAATTTTTACCCGAGAATGCACCTGATAGGCATGGTTCTAAACTGGAAATTGTGACACAAACATCAACTAGTTCTTTTACATTATCATTTGTCACTAGGTATTCCTTTGACCATGGTAACATTTGCGACATCCTAAGAAAGAACTGGCATATTTTTAATAGCCAGGTAGAAATTTTGGAAAAACTAGGCAAGCAACCTCAGATTATTTTTAGAAGAGGTACGTCCTTCAAGGAATTGCTGCAGAGGATTAATGTTATGGGGGTGAGGCAGAAGGGGTGCACCAAAAATGTGGCTTTTGTGCTCAGTGTTCCCACATTAATACCGCTGAAGTCAAAAGGATCAATGGTGTCCCCATAGGATTTTATGGTAAACATTCATGTATCACCAGGCGAGTGGTGTATGCCGCCCTCTGCGGCAACTGTCCAAGTTTTTGCATTGGCAAGACTAAAAGGAGTTTTAAGGAGAGGATCTACGAACATGTTAGGGATATGAGGATATGTAATTCTAACAGTGCATTATTTAACCACATTTCGCAGTTTCCTAGACATGATTTTAAATTTTTGGTCATTGAAAAAGTTCTTCAGGACCTGTAGGGTGGCCCTTGGGAAGACCTTTTAAATTTTAGAGAGCTTTGTTGGAAAATAAAACTTAACACTGTAAGAAACCCGCAAGTACGGCTAGTGCAACGGCCCAAAATCCTGAATACCACAAGTCAAATAAACAGAGCCAGGACAATCCAGTGTGGAAAAAAATATATTATAAATAATACATGGTGTATTAAAAAATACACCTAACCAGCAAATACATCAGATCGGTTTCGGCAATGCTGCCTTCCTCAGTGAGCAAAAATCAAATGACAAAAATTCCCTCCAACAGAGCTATATATACATATGAAAATCAATTATCAATTAAACAATTGTTAAATTGGACTCTGGTACTGTTCAAACTGCAACAAAATGAAACACAAAGCTCCAAGGAAACCAACGGCACCCAGTTCAATGCAATATTCCACAGACTGCTTCCGAAAAACAATTTAATGAAGCGCTTACCGTCACCTTGTTAAGGTAACTTCTTCAGATTACATTAAATAACAACACATAGCCTTTAAATAGTAAAAATACAGTCACATGATTCTACTAAAATGGTGTATTAATTCAACAAAAAGTAGTACCTTGTTAAAACTTTAAAATATCTTGTAGTAGTTTTAAATAACTACAAATTATAATGTTACATTTGTTGTAACTGCCAACTGATACAACCTGTAAAAACAACTTATAAAGACATATGAAAACATCTATCCCACCTGTAAACAATGACGAAGAAAATTACAACTTATGTAAATCCACACATAAAAAATGTGTGATGCATAACATTTATGAAATGATGTATAGTTACACCTTATCTTAACTTGAAAAAAATATATGTGAAATTGTTTACTTCCTATCTAAGCTTTTAATTCTTAGAATACATTGTATATTACAATGGTCATTAAGACCTGGTTCAACAAAAGCATTAAGTCTTATTTGCCATGTTAATTCACATTCTTCCAAAATTAAATTATAAGGGCCACCTCGGATGTTAGACTGGACTTGGTCTATTGCCATAAAGCTAAATTTATGCCCCCCATTTTCCATACAATGCCTAGCCAAGGCATTTGCATTTTTATTTGTGTTTATTGCATAATTATGTTCGTAGACTCTGTCTCTTAGTCTACGCTCTGTTTTCCCAATGTAAAATACTTTACATGAGGAACAGAGTGCAACGTAGACTACCATTTTTGAATTACAGTTTAAATTGTATTTAATATTATACTTTGTGCCATTAATGATGAATGAGTTGCCTGTGGTCACAAATTTACACATACTACAGCATCCGCAAATAGACATACCTGACCGTCTATTGAGACTCCTACTCATATTGGACTCTAGGATTGATTTCAAATTTGTACCTCTCTTAAATATGATCTTGGGAATTTCATCAAATTTGTCTGCTAACATTTTGTCAAGCCTTAATATTTCCCAATTTTTATATATTATGATTCTAATAAGTGCACTATCAGCACTAAATGGAGTAATGTAACTATATTCAAAGGCATTAATAGATGTTCCACGCTTTGTTTCACCAAACTCACAATCCTCGTCAATTTCAATTTTGTCGTTCGCCTCTAAGTCATAGGTGACTGGCCTTCCACACTGGTTTAATATAGGCATAATGAGCTTATTGGCCCTTTTCAGGCATACTTCATTAATAATTGCTTCAACTAAGGATAATGGATATCCTCTTCGCTGAAACATGCCCCCAAGAAGTTTGCATTCGTCTTCAAAATCGTTGTCACAAGACATCATCCTAGCAGCCCTTATTATTTGGCCTTTGACTATAGAGTTCTTTTGTTGAAGAGGATGTGAGCTGGAAAAATGTAAAAACGCATTACAATATGTATCTTTCCTATGGATTCTTGATATATACCTATTATGATCTAAATCCTTGATTAATTTTACATCAAGGTAATCAATACTACTAATCTGAAAGTTGGAAATAAACTTAAGGAAGGTAGTAGAGCTATTTAAATATTCAACCAGTTCATTTGCTGTATCAGCATTGCCTCTAAATAAAATAAATATATTGTCAAGGAATCGCATGTAAAATTTGATGAGGCATAAAGGTAGTGTTATTAAACACATAGTTTTTCTCCCAATATGCCATCACAATATTTGCGAAGCTACCACCACAAGGGGAGCCCATAGCAACTCCTTGTTTCTGCAGATAAAGATCATTTTGGAAACAAAAATAATTATTAGTCAAAATGATGTCCAATAAGACATCAACTAAATAAATTTCTTGACTAGAGGCTTTTTTACTGTGAAGGAATAAACTAGTCCATTCCATTCCTTCTAAATGAGGAATTGATGTATAAAGTTCTTTCACATCGATAGTTATAAAGTTATTATATTTATCAAACTGTAAGTCATTGATGTTGCGCAAAAAAGCCCAAGAATCCTTACATACTTGAGTCTCATAGGTTAGATATTTTTTCAGTATACTATCTACCACTTTGGCTCAAGAATATGTAATAGAACCACGGCTATCAATTAGGGGTCTAAGTGGTGGATTTAACAAGTTCTTATGTGTTTTAGGTAAAGCAAATAACACAGGAATTTTTGGCCATAACATAGGCATATAATTGTATAGATTGATGTCAATTTTGGCTTCAATAAATAAATCATTTATATAGCTTTTTATTCGCTTATAAGCGACATTTGCTTCATTAATTGAGGCCTTGTCATAAGCCTCATTGTCCAATAATGCCTGTACTCTGTTTACATAATCCACTGGATCGAATAAAGCTAGACCACCACCTTTGTCAGGTTTGACCACTCTCAATTGTAATGATTTAAACAAGTCTAATGCAAGTTTTTCATCATATGTGACATTTTTAACATGCTGTTTTTCTAGATGTAAACTATTGTATTTTTTAGAAAAGTACCTCAAGTCCAGTTCAGTCATGATTTCAAACATATTTAAAGCAGGGTGAAGTGGAGGATTATACACACTAGTTACCCGAAAGGGCATATCAGATATCTCCAGATTACCCATAAGCACTTTTAAGTTTAGTTTCCTTACAAACAATTTCAAGTCCTTTATTGTTTGAACCATGTCAAATTGTCGACTAGGTACAAATGTATTACCTTTCGCTAATAATTCAACTAAAACTGGATCAATATCAACTGATGAATAATTAAAAATGTGAAAGTCCCCAGTTTTATTTTTGATAACAGTTACTTCATGTTGCACAATTTGTGCTTTCTCCTGCGCTTGTTGTTCCCCCGCTGTTTGTTTTTTTGATAAGAATTGTTCGATTTTTTGGGGATAGCACCAGGGTGATTGTCCTTGCAAAATTTATATTGTTCGCATTGGTGTTGTTGTTGTTGACCAAACTTTTCCTTGGATTGTTTTGATAGCCTTCTTTGTTGTCAGAACGGAGCCGCTCACTCCGTCTGACATAATTTTGTTCAGGGCTGGGACTATCCTCTATGACCGAGTCAGTAATTGAATGAGTATTGGTGTTATTTATAGCAATAGTCTCTCTAAGGGTTATTGTCAGTATAAAGTGCTAGACCAACTTGTGATGAAGGCGGTTTAGGATACGCTGACCCATTTTCGTAAGCTACACGATCCCTATTCATTTTCCTGATTTTATTCAACTTTAGTTTTTCTAACAGTTGGTCTTTGCTGACGAAACATGTCTCATATTCGTATTTATACCTACAAAAATCTATATGGTTGATAATCAGTGTGTTTAAATCTGAGACTTCTTTAGATAATTGTGTTATCTTAGCATTATAATGTTTCATCATTAAATCCATGAGGGCAAGTCCCTGCTGGTCAAAGAGGGAGTTGAGTTCCAAATGAAAAAGTGAATCAGCCACAAGTCCAGTTGGATATAGATGATGTCTCAAGCCCTTTGGTACAATGTTATTATTAATGCATTCTTTAAAGTAACTAGTTTCAAGTTGTAACTTCTTGAGTTTAACTAGTTTTGAATCAAGGAGCTTTAATTTGTCCGAAATAAAGACAGTACCAACCTGTTGTTGATAAGCGTTGTCAGCCGGTTGTCCTTGTGTATTTTCACGATTGAAGCAAAACTTCCATGTGTCGCTAACCATTCATGAAACTGTGGCATACCTATAAGCCCCACAGCACTGTTTTGTTCTTCTTCAACATCTCCTGTGCGAACATTACATCTTACAGGAACGCTGTTCTCTCAAGGTGGACTGGTGTTTAAATCGCTATTGTTGTTTACTGGTGTGTTACCCACTTCATTTATTAGTTGAATACTGCTATTACTGATGGTGTCAGTACTACTAGTAGCTTGTTGTTGGCCAGATGGAATAGAACAAGTACTGCTGTTGAAAACGCGTGTAGTACCAGGTCTCAAGTATTGCGAATCCAAACGTACCGCTAAGTCGTCGACTCTGTTTGTTAACGCATTGATAAGAGCCGTTAAGTTCAACAATTCAGATTGGGTTTGGGTAGCATTAAAAAGCACACGGCTGTTAGGACCGCTAGCAACTCCCGAAGCCATTCGACAAACAAACAAGACTCTGGTACTGTTCAAACTGCAACAAAATGAAACACAAAGCTCCAAGGAAACCAACGGCACCCAGTTCAATGCAATATTCCACAGATTACTTCCGAAAAACAATTTAATGAAGCGCTTTTCGTCACCTTGTTAAGGTAACTTCTTCAGATTACATTAAATAACAACACATAGCCTTTAAATAGTAAAAATACAGTCAATTGATTCTACTAAATGTTTCAACGAAGAGGATATCCATTATCCTTAGTTGAAGAAATTATTAAAGAAGTATGCCTGAAAAGGGCCAATAAGTTCATTATGCCTATATTAAACCAGTGTGGAAGGCCAGTCACCTATGACTTAGAGTTGAACGACACCATTGAAATTGACGAGGATTGTGAGTTTGGTGAAACAAAGCATGGAACATCTATTAATGCCTTTGAATATAGTTTCATTACTCCATTTAGTGCTGATAGTGCACTTATTAGAATCATAATATATAAAAATTGGGAAATATTAAGGCTTGACAAAATGTTAGCAGACAAATTTGATGAAATTCCCAAGATCATATTTAAGAGAGGTACAAATCTGAAATCAATCCTAGAGTCCAATATGAGTAGGAGTCTCAATAGACGGTCAGGTATGTCTATTTGCGGATGCTGTAGTATGTGTAAATTTGTGACCACAGGCAACTCATTCATCATTAATGGCACAAAGTATAATATTAAATACAATTTAAACTGTAATTCAAAAATGGTAGTCTACGTTGCACTCTGTTCCTCTTGTAAAGTATTTTACATTGGGAAAACAAAGCGTAGACTAAGAGACAGAGTCTACGAACATAATTATGTAATAAACACAAATAAAAATGCAAATGCTTTGGCTAGGCATTTTATGGAAAATGGGGGGCATAAATTTAGCTTTATGGCAATAGACCAAGTCCAGTCTAACATCCGAGGCGGCCCTTATAATTTAATTTTGGAAGAATGTGAATTAACATGGCAAATAAGACTTAATGCTTTTGTTGAACCAGGTCTTAATGACCATTGTAATATACAATGTATTCTAAGACTTAAAAGCTTAGATAGGAAGTAAACAATTTCACATATATTTTTTTTCAAGTTAAGGTAAGGTGTAACTATATGTCATTTCATAAATGTTATGCATCACACATTTTTTATGTGTGGATTTACATAAGTTGTAATTTTCTTCGTCATTGTTTACAGGTGGGATAGATGTTTTCATATGTCTTTATAAGTTGTTTTTACATGTTGTATCAGTTGGCAGTTACAACAAATGTAACATTATAATTTTTAGTTATTTAAAACTACTACAACATATTTTAAAGTTTTAACAAGGTACTACTTTTTGTTGAATTAATACACCATTTTAGTAGAATCATGTGACTGTATTTTTACTATTTAAAGGCTATGTGTTGTTATTTAATGTAATCTGAAGAAGTTACCTTAACAAGGTGACGAAAAGCGCTTCATTAAATTGTTAAATTGAACAGGGTTTTAAAAATGATCATTCAGGCCAGGTGGAAATAGTCCACCGAGCTTGACTATCCATTTCTTTTCTTTTACATTTAGTATCTCATGCATTCCTGCCTTATCCTGTGTTTTGTGTAAGATGCAGTCAATAACTGTAAATCTAAAAGACCCAGTCTTATGTTTGCATATATGTTTATACAATGCACTAGCTTGTTTGCAGTTCCTGATATCACTCATATGTTCACTTATCCGCATTTTAAGTGGTCTAGAGGTTTGTCCAACATAAAATGCTGGACATGTACAGCTTGCCAGATATATCACCCAATCGGTGCTACAAGTAGCAAAAAAAAGTAATATCAAACACGAGGTGTATTCTGGCTGGTAAAACTGCTAGTTTTATAAACCTTAGAACAATTACAACAATGGCCACATGGATTACAACCCATCAATTTGTCTCCCATCATAGTTCCCTGGATAGAAGACCTATCTTGATTATGATACCTTTTATAGTGGTTGAACAAGGAGCTCAATGACCGGCCTTTACGAAAGGAATAATTACACCTATCACCCACAACATGCATGAGTGAGTCTTCCCCTTGAAGTATGTCCCAATGTCTCTAAATAATATTCATAAAGGAATGTGTGTTCTTACCATATGTAGTAACTAACCTAACCTGATTACTCCTGGCGGGTTGATCACCCTAATATACAAGCAAATCCGATCTATCCTGCTAGGAAGCAAAATGGCCTGCTCTACAGATGTCACCAACCCTGTAACCCCGATTCTTAAAATGACTGGAGAGATCATACTTATATTGGTTATACACAGAGAAGTCTGAACAAATCCTTCTGATCCTAAGAAATTGGGACTTGGGGATATTCCTGATGACATGTTGGGGGTGGAAGCTGGATGCAAGTGGTAGAGTATTATATTGCGGAAATTTGTGAAAAACTTCCGTCTCCAAGGTGTCATCGGGGGTACATTTAACCAAGACATCCAAAAAGGTGATCTCCTTTTGGTGCCATGTTACCTTAAATTGAACCCCCCATATATTGTGATTCAAATATTCAACAAACTCCACCAAATAAAAAGCATCTGCTCTCCACACCATCCAGCAGTCATCAAGATATTGTCTCCAGATATCAATTTCTACCAAATAAATATTATGACTAGCATCATAAATCAATTGCTCCTCTATGTAAGCCATAAACAGGTCAGCATATATGGGGGCAAAGGATGCTCCCATAGCTTTTCCCTGTGTCTGCCATACACATTGTTTCTGAAAATAAAACACATTCTTAGTAAGAATCTTTTTGGCCAGACAGACCAATAAAAGTATTAAAACCTGGTCTGTATAGTAAGGCCCTATCTAACCAATACTGAAGGGAGGCCAACCCAGCCCAATGGGGAATATTAGTTTACAGGGAGGTGACATCAAGAGTACACAATAACCAATGAGGTTCAAGTTGCATATCTGCTACAATACCCAAAAATTGGGTAGTATCTTGTATCCGAGCCCAAATATACGGTAACAATGGTTTCAAATAATACGTGAGAAATTAAGAAATCGGTTCAGTAAGTGAGCCCTGCCCCAAAACAATAGGTCTGCCTGGGGAATTATCAAGATTCTTATGAATTTTAGGAAGCAGATATAAGCACTGTTGTTTAGGGTGATCAACTTTCAAATTGTAGGCAATTTCCTTAGAAATAATACCTTCTTCAACTGCCAAATCCAAAAAAGGCATCAATCTCAACCTTAAATCTGGCTGTGGGATCTATAGGCATTATCTGATAATACTTTTGATCCAAAATTTGTCTGTGTGCCTCATCATTATATTGTGTCCAATCTTGGACAACTATTGCTCCCCCCTTGTCTGCCGCAGAGATAACAATATCCTTATTTAATCTAAGCTCATCTATGCAAAGTCTTTCAGCCCGAGTAACATTGTCCCTGCTTAAATAATCCTTACCCAAATTTCGATGTAAATCTTTGAGCACATTGCCCTGAAAAAGTGAAACCACCAGAGACATGGGTGGCTTAAACGTAGATTTCCGAAATCTAAAAGAGCTATTGTCAATCTGATTAGCTTCACCCTGAAAAAATAGACGTAAATTTAGATTATGACAGAAATCTACCACATCCTGTGCACATTGGTGTTCAGGCACAAAAAAGGTGGGAACAAATCTAAGGCCTTTGTTTGAGTACTTTTATTTGCATATCTGACAGACTCACAGAGGCGATATTAAAAACATTACAAGAAGTTACACCTGAGCCATCACCCTCACCATTCCTGCTAAATCGGGTAGAACCTTTATGCTTCCTCCCCCCTCTTCTGGATCTAGGCCTAAAGGGTGGGCCAAATTATCTCCCAAATTATTTCTCTTGGACCTCGGTGACCTATCCATGTGGGCCTCCTCCCCCACAGTATTGGATGAGGTATCCTCACCTGAGGTAATGTTTTCCCTATTCCTTTTCTTTAAAATAGATTTAGATCTCTTGGGTCTGAAATTCCCTGATCTGATATTGGGGGTAGCAAATTTGACATTCTTGCATATTTCAAAGGGTCTCCCCCTATCAAAATCATCAACATCTCTCTGAAATTTCATTTTTTTCTCTTTCAAGACATTTTCCAACTCTAACAAATCTTTGCTTAGTTGGTTCAGACTAACATTGTAACAGGAAAGAGTCTGAAATTCGTGTACCCCTTTACTGAACTCATCCAAACACGAGACCTGTTGTTGTATAGTTCTCTCATAATAGGAAACTAAAGCATTAACAAAGCCCATTGAAGCTTGCTGTTGTATTGCAAGCCAGTCATCTAATAATAACTGGTCAACCCGATGAACAAGTAGCTGAATCTTGACCCTCAGTCCCCCTGGGGATATCTGTTTCTGTTGATATGCCTTGAAAAAATGCAAATTCCACACATTGCTTCTCAAACTCCTCATTTCCTTATTAAGTTTAGAAAATGCCAACTTATGTCGACTGGCCAAATCATCAGCACCCCCACCCAGTTGACCAACCATATCGTGTGAACCCAGACCGAAAACACCCACATCATCAGTATCAGAGGACAATCCCTTTATAATGGATGCTAGGTCCATGGTACATCAATATGACCTGAGCAAAAGATGGGGACCAAAACCAATATTAAATTAATAATTGGGAAAACAACCCAAAAAATATTTAAATACCAAAAAAACGTAACCCACCAGCACATATATTGACAAAAGAGTACCAATGCCAAACAAATTCTGCCAAAAATAGGAGCCGGATATTCACCTCAACTCCAAAGGTGGTACTACTTGAATATAGACATAATCAGTAATCCTTGAGCATCAAGCTAAGTGCCTACCGACTATACAAACATATAACTGCTACAATATACTCCAAAATCAACAATTAGTGAAGTAGCAAAAAAAAGGAAGGTGGGCACAATAATTAGCCCTGGTGCACACAATGTCTTCTCAATTGCCCAAAGGGCTTATTATCATATACCACCAAAACTGAACTATTATGTCAGTATCAATCCCAATCACAAAAAATTGCATCAGTCCCAAAATCAATAATGGTATCTGGTGGCCCATGCCTCTCAAAAACCAAAACCAGAAATAATCCCCATGTTCCGCTCAGGCCCGACTGGAGACCAAATCCCCAACATAAAAATAAAAGGTTGATCCAAAAAATATTTATAATATTCTAACACCCTAAATCAGCCCCAGGAAAAATATATATCCAACCATAGGCCTATCCTAAACACTAAATAATCAAATTGTATTTTGATACACATCCAATACCCCACTAACGGTCATGTCGGCACATAAAGATTGAAAATAGTGCATGTGAAATCACATTGCTAAGCACAGCCCCCATACAAAAGCATGCCAACATCAACATGATGTATGACAAAATACAATTCTTACATCAACATATTTATAATCATAAACTGACTGTTAAGGAAAATATATTGAGAACATAAATAAAACTAAATCAAATACATTTCCATTATCAAAAGAATATTGTCGAAATGGTTAGAATATTCAGAAGTTTCTGACCCGTACGCTAAAAAACTTAGTATACTGTCAAAAAACATAAATTTGCTTGATTAGTACATCCCAAGAGGCATGCTTTGCCCATTCCGAACATAATGGCAAATTAAGAAGGAGAGCTTGTTAATATGCTGTAAACCAAAAGGTACTGCTGTCCCAGAGTCAAAACATCCCTTCCGATGCAAGATCTCTTCTAAATCAAGGAAATACAGAGTAAACTGAAGATATAGTTACCAACATATGTCCCTGAAACATTGTCCAAAAAAAGTTTTTTATCCACAAATCAAACGGACTGTAAAAAAAGGAGAAATCAGTTCTGTCACGCTGTTCAAATCTCTGCCATCTGCTGTTATTGCAGAAAAGAACTGCTTATACGCTGGACTTTCCTGGAATGTGCTTTGCTACGAGAAAGCGGTTGGATGAAATTACCCATTGCCACAGTCTGAGTGCTTCTTGACACAAGGGGTATGATCTGGTCCCTCCTTGTTTCTTACGGTACCAAACTACTGACATATTGTTCGTTTGAACTGCAATCATCCCCGACAGGAGAGCATCCTGGAAGGCCTGCAATGCTAAAAGCACTGTTGTCATCTCTTGGACATTGAAATGCAAGTTGGCCTCTTTGGGGGACCAGTTACCTTGGACTCTTTTCCCCAGAAAATGTCCCCCCACCCCAGTTGGTCTGTGTTCACTATGGCCTTGGGCTGTGGGGGGATGAATGGACAGCCTTGTGGAACCTGATCTGATTGAATCCACAACCTGAGATCTCTCTTCCATGTCTGAGTGACCCATATTTGGGTTGACATGGACTGTTTATGTATTGACCACTGAGTTGCTAACATTCACTGGAAAATCCTCACATAAATTCTGGCTAAAGGTACTAGTTTTATTGCCACTGACACTAATCCCAGAGCTTGAAGGACCAAGTGGGCTGAAATCTTGGTACTGCAGATATTTTTCTGATTTGTGATCATACAGTATGGACTTTGGATGGAGGCAGTGAAGTTATCATTGACTTTGTGTTGTAAACTGCTCATATGAACTTCAAATTTTGAGTTGGTTGCAGTTGAGAATTGTCTTAGTTTATGATTATTCCCAGACCAGAACAAGTCTGGAGAACCTGATTTCTTGCCATTATCAGCTGATGCCTTGTCAAGGTGGTAATAAGCCAGTCATCTAGATATGGAAACACCCGGAATCCCTGTATTCTAAAGAGAGCTGCTACTACTGCCATACATCTGGTGAACACCCTGGGGGCTGTGGTGAGACCAAAGGGCAGAACTCTGAACTGGTAGTGACTGGCTCCCAGCTGGAAGCGTAAGTACCTTCTGGATCATCTGTTCATATTTATGTGACAGTATGCATCCTGAAGGTCTGTCGAGCATATCCAGTCATCCTTGCCTAGAAAAGGGAGAATGGACTGAATTGTGATCATCCGAAACTTGGTATGTCAAACTGATTTGTTCAGATTGCTGAGATCCAAAATTAGTCTGCAGTCCACTGTTTTCTTTAGCACTACAAAGAACCTTGAGTAAGTTACGGATTCTATCTGGTCTGCTGGGACTTCTTGGATGCCTCTTTTTTTCTAGTAGCTTTTGTATTTTATATGCTGCTTCTTCCCTCTGACTGGATGGAACATCAGGGATTTTCCTTGAGATTGGAGGTGGGAGGGAAAACGTTATTATATAGCCTTTGGAAAAAATCCTCTGCACCCAAGTATCTTTTATGTCTAGCCAGGCTGTCTGGTGCAGGGATAATCAACCCCTGAATGCCTCCAAAGGTGGGCAATTGAGTCTACTTTCAGGAGTGCTGATAGGATCTGTCCTATAAAAAATCTCTGGACCCTTGGTTTTGTGGGCTTCCTCTGCCACCGGGGCGGAGTTGACCATTGGAGTCCCCCCCCCCTCTACTCCTAGGGGAAGTTCCTCCATGCATATCCTGGAAAAGACCTTGGGATTTCCTGAACCACATCTTTCAACCACCTTGTTGATTCTTTGAAAACGATCTCTGAGGGGTTAAAAAATGTACACTCACTGCAGACAGGGTCTTTCCATCCTTCTCACACCTGGATAAAGCTTCTTTCACTGTGGAGCTGAACAAGGAAGAGATGTCAAAGGGATCTTTGACAAACGATGACTTGAAGTCTTTGCAAAATCACATAAGCACATCCAGGCTTGTCTCCTGATGGAAATGCCTGAACTCACAGCCCTTGAGGTTCCTTTGACTACATCCGAAATCAGCCTCGTGGAGAATTCAAAACAGATTGCAGGGTAGCCAACTGAGAAGTCACGGATGCTCGATCCTCTGCAGAAATGGATCTTGACAGGGTATTTGAAAGTTTCTTCATCTGATCTCTCTGTAAACTAGTAAAATGTATGACATAATTCAGCCATCTTAGGGTGAAGGTGGCTGAGGCACAGATATGCTTCCCAAATTTGTCCATCCCCCTAGACTTCCTGTTAGGGGAAAGAACAGTGGAACTCTGTTCAGCAAGTTCCCTTTTGGTGGCATCAACGGGTACCCCTTTAGCCAAAACTTTTTCCCCGAGGTTGGTGCCAGAATCTTGTCCAGTCTTCTGGGTATAGGTTCAATGTGTCAGGTTCCTTCCACTCCCGCTGAGAGACCAACTCAGTGAGCTCATCGGCAGGTGGAGTAACCCAGGAGGTAGATGGGCCAGTACTGAAAGCCTCCAGGGATACAGACTCCTCAGATGAAGGGTTGCTGGGGGTCCAAAAACCTCTCTGTTTTAGGATCTCAAGGATGTCTCCAAATGAGACATCTTCTGGAGGTGATTGTGGGGACCCTTCACCTTCACAGAAGTCCGTATCCTCCATGACCGACTCTTGTGGACAGTTCAAGTGTTTCCTCTTGCACGTTTTCTTCCTTTGGACCTCCTCAGTGGGGTGTTCCAGGGAGGTATCAGAAGAAATTGTAATACCCTTCTGGGAAGCCTGGAGATCTCAGACTGGCTGTCCCTGTGGCAAAGAATGATGATACTCTAAGCACAGAGGCATCAGGATAGAAAGTTGAGGATAGTACAGTTTTGTACCTACCATAAATGTAGATGTCCGATAGGAATGCATCTGCAGTCCTTACAAATGGGTTGTCCTGTCGTCAGGCAGCCCTTCAGTCGGCCGGATTCCAAAGTCTGGGTCTGGCTTCGGCTGGTGTCGCACTTCACCCGACGTCATAGCTGCAGTTCTTCGGGTATAAAGGCATCAGCCGACGCCATTTTCCTCAGTGTTTCTTGCCCCAGATGCCAGGTACCCTCTTGGATGGCTTAATTTGGATAAATGCCAAAGTTTCCAAATAGTAGAGAGCAAACACATAAAATAAGCATGTATGTACATATATGCAAACAAATACACCATAATAGATCCCCCCCAAGCTAGCTGAAGGATGGCAAATACCCTAGGAGTACCTCAGAGGGGAAGGTGGGAGGGTAATCCTGACTGCAGATGCATTCCTATCGGACATCTACATTTATAGTAGGTACAAAACTGTACTATGTCCTTCAAGGATACATCTGCAGTCCTTACAAATGGGTAGAATACCATAGCTAAACTAGGGGAGGAGGAAAAGAGTAGTGATTATGGTGTAGTTAGGATCCCTTGCAAAACAGCAGTGGCAAAACCTGCTCGGGATCTAGAGTATAAAGGTAAATTGTAATGCTTGGCAAATGTATGCACGGAGGTCCAAGTAGCAGCCTCTATAATGTCCTTGGTGGCCACTCCTCGTAAGAAAGCTGTGGTAGTGGCTGTAGCCCTTGTGGAGTGAGGCCTGATGTTCTCTGGTGTTTTCTTTCCATGGTAGGAGTAACAAAATGTAATGCAATTTCCTATCCATTTGGAGATTGTCTGTTTTGAAATTGGTTTTCCTTCCTTTCCTGTTGCATATGCTACCAGAAGCTGGTCAGTTTTTCTATTGGATTTGGTCCTGTCCAGGTAGTAGCGTAATTGCCTATGTACATCCAAGGTATGCAAGAGCCTTTCTCCCCTGTTCTGTGGGTTGGGGAAGAATGTAGGTAGGTGGATAGCCTGATTTAAAGAGACTCTGGATACCACCTTAGGCATAAATGTAGGATTTGTTCTCATGGACACTCTGTCTTGATGGAAGATCAGGAAGGGTTGCACTGCCATTAATGCCTGTAGTTCTGAGACCCTTCTTGCTGAAGTTATTGCCAGCAGGAAAGCAGTTTTCCAAGATAAATATTGTAATTCTGCTGTTGCTGCTGGTTCGAAAGGGGGAAGTGTCAATTTTTCTAGCACAAAGTTCAAGTCCCATGTTGGCAATGGAGGTTTCCTGGGAGGTTTTACATTTTTAATTCCTCGCAGAAACTGTCTGAGCAGAGGATGAGAGAAGACAGGAGGATCCAAGCTGTATTCTGCTGAAATAGCTGATGCATGTATCTTGATGGAAGAATAGGACAGGCCTGTATGGAAGAGCTCTGCCAAGTACTCCAGTATGTTGGCTATGTTCACCAGTGCCACATCTTTCCCCTTTGCAGTACTCCAAATGAGATATCTTTTCCATTTAGCTGCATAATTCTTTCTTGTTGAAGGTCTACGAGCCTCCAGGATTATGTCTTTAACCCTTTGGGATAAATTTGGGTTAATTGCTCTTATGTAATGTTCCAGGCAGTTAGCTGCAGAGTTTTCAGGTTTGGATGCAGGATGTTGAAGTTGTTCTGTGTTAACAGCAATGGGATCAGGGGCAGTGGCCATATTTGTTCCCGAGACATGCTCCTCAGCAATGGGTACCAATGTTGTCTTGGCCAGTCTGGAGCTATCAGAATGATCCTCGGACGGTCCTCTTTGATCTTCAGCAGCACCTTGTGCATCAAAGGAAGTGGTGGGAATGCATATGCTGTCAGGTTTTTCCAACTGAAAGATAGGGAGTCCATCTTCCAAGCAAGTGGGTGGTACGTCCTTGTGCAGAATTTCTTTAGCTGGTGATTGAGTGGGGATGCAAACAGGTCTATTTGTGGTAATCCCCATTCTCTTGTGATGGCTTTGAAGATGTCCGGATGCAGCATCCATTCGTGGGCATCTGTGGTAGTTCTGCTTAATATGTCTGCTAGAATGTTTTCTTTCCCCGGTACAAAAATTGCTTGTAACTGAATGTTGTAGCTCAGGGCCACATCCCATAGGTCCAGTGCCAGCCGGCATAGAGGATATGAATGTGTGCCTCCCTGTTTGTTGATGTACCACATAACTGTGGTGTTGTCTGTCCTTATCATCAACTGACCTTCTTGGAGAAAAGGTCTGAATGACTGGATTGCCAATTTTACTGCCAGCATTACCTTTAGATTTATGTGCAGGTGCAGCTGGTCTTGAGTCCATAGGCCTTGTATGCACTTGCCTAGCATGTGTGCCCCCCAACCGAGGTCTGAGGCATCTGTCGTGATGGTTTGGCTTGGTTGACTGTTGCAGAAGGGCAATCCTGTGTTTGATTGGCAGGCCTGAGCCCATCATAGGAACTCTTGCTTCAGGCATGGGATTATTGGAATTTTGGTTTCTAGGCTGTGCTTGTGTTGGGACCACAAATTATTCAGGTACCACTGTAGCTTTCTCATATGCAGTCTGGCATGAGGGACCAGAATTATGCAGGATGCCATGAAGCCTAGGGCTTGTAGCACTTTTCTTGCAGTTAGATGGTTCTGCTTTGTTAATGCCAAGAAGTAGAGAGGTAGTTGCTCTTTCTTTTCTGCAGTTAGGAATGCCATTTGTCTTGATGTGTCCAGCTCTGCACCCAGAAAGGTTATTCTTTGGGATGGAGTCAGCCTTGACTTTTTTATATTGACTGTATATCCCAGGGCTTGCAGCAGGTAAATGACTCTTTGTAAGTCTTCTGTTAGCTTGCTTTTGTTGTCCGCTTGTATCAGGCAGTCGTCCAGGTAGGGATATATTTGGATCCCCTGAAGTCTGCAATGAGCAATTACTGATGCCAGGCATTTCGTGAACACTCTGGGTGCAGTAGATAAGCCAAAGGGCAATGCTGAGAATTGATAATGCTCTGATCCTGCAAGAAATCTGAGGTATCTTCTGCAAATTGGTCGTATGGGGACGTGCAGGTATGCCTCCTTGAGATCTACAGTTACCAGCCAAGACTCCTTGCCCAGCATGGGAAGAAGCTGCTGTGGGGTCAGCATTTTGAATTTTGGAACAATGAGGAATGTGTTTAAAGCGGACAGGTCTAGAATAGGCCTCCATTTGTTTTCTTTTCTCGGTATCAGGAAGAGTCTGGAGTAAAAACCCTTTCCTTGCTCCATAGATGGTACCTTTTCCACAGCTCTCATTCTTAATAGTTGAGATATTTGCTTTAGAGCTTCTGCCCTTTGAGTAGGTGGTAGGTTTGGCATTCCTCTCTTTCCTGGTAGAGTATGGAAGTGGAACCTGTAACCTTGGTCTATAGTTTGCAAAATCCATTTGTCCCTTGTGATGCAATGCCAGTTCTTTGAAAATAAGGTTAGCTTTCCGCCTAAGGGTGCTTCTAGTTGTTCCCTGGTAGGCGGTGCCACCGCCAAGTCACTGTGATTAAGTTGTTGTAGTGGTGGTGGTTGCATCCGTGCCTCGCTGGTTGTTACCCTGCCACTGGCGTCCTCTGTAGGCACCCCTGGATTGGTTTCTGCCTCTAGAACGCCTATTCCTGCCTCTTTGTGTCTTAGATGAGTCCGGAAAGGACCAATTCTTGGAGGGCCAGTTCCTGCTAAACCTTGGAGGTTGAACCTGTAAGAAATCTTTCACTGTTTGTACAGATTTCGCCTTCTCTTCCATCTTTTTTAGTACCTGCTGTGCAGGGGAACCAAATGAATTGACCTTGTCCATAGGTGCATCCAAAAGCTTAGATTTGACATGGTCCGGTAATGCCTGTTCTTTCAACCATGCATGTCTCCTGATAACTGTGCCAGTCATGGCTGATCTAAAGGAAGCCTCCAGTGCATCATAGCCACATTTTAAAGAATGGTTACTAACCTGCTGTATGTTATGTACCATCTCTTGAACATACTTTTTATCTAAAGTTTCCTCAGAGGACAGCTTTTTAGTTAACTGGTCAAGCATAAACTCTTGATATTGAATCATATGAAATTGGCAGTTCAAAGCCCTAGCTGACAAAGTAGCAGAGGTGTAAACCTTTTTACCCCATCTCTCTAAGGACCTGGATTCCCTTTCAGAGGGGAGGGGGTTTTTAGAAGAAGTAGCTGCTACAGCTTTAGGGCCCTGGGAGATAGTCTCTGGATCTGCAAAAGGAGCCTTATATAAATGGTGATGAGTGTCCGGGACCCTGTAGAACCTATCGGGCTTAGCAGGAGCCGGAGGTAATGAATCAGGAGCTGTGCAAGCATCATTAAATGCATCATCTACAACAGAAAGAACTGGAGGAATAGCTAAAAGCCTATGTTGTGGCAAATGTAGAGAAGTTCTAAGCCTTTTTCTGGAGTCTGAGAAATCTTGGCCCTGCCACTGAAATTGTTCCCTCATAGCATGCAAGGTTTCCCCAAAGGAAAATTCCTCAGGTGGAGAGGCTGAAGGGATGGACTCTTCAGCATCAGAGTCTTCGTAAGGAGAATAAAGAGCCTCAGGAGGGTCTGTAAGTTCTGAGTCATCAGAAGAATCATCTGTGGATACTGGCTCAGGGGGCTCTGCTCTAGGTCTCTTTTCTGGAGGAGGGAGAGAGGCCCTGTCTGGATGAGGCTGGGATCCACGAATTAAAGAAATGAGATCCTCAGCCAAAGAAAGCATATGGGAGCTGGTGCTGGGCCTGTGAGAGGGGGGTTTGGAGGCACCGTTTTTGAAGCTTTGGCTGCTTTAGCCCTGGCAAAGGCCTTAATAGAGATGGCTGCAGGAGGCCTAGCAGCTCCACGTGCAGGGGTTGAAATATCCAGGGGAATCGTGTCTGATAATTCTTGAGAAACCGCAACAGAAGGTTGGATTTCCAAAGCCGATTCTACCAGGTTAGAGGAGGCCTCGGTAGAAGGCATGGTTTCGGCTGAAGAAAGAACCGCTTGCTCGGTTTCGGCCGAAACCGAGACACTCGCGGTTTGCTTAATCGCAGTTTCGGCCGAAACCGCGAGTGTCGGTCCTTTTCTTTACGTTTTTTGGCAATTTGCGTTGTTGGAGGATCCGACGGCATAATATAGGCAAAATCAGAGCCGAAAATCTGTTCAGCAAACTCCGACCGACGTCTGAGCGTCCGTCGGTTAAAAGAAGCACGGGCTAGACAAGCTGCTACGTCGTGGTCTGGGCCTAAACAATGTATGCAGTAGGAGTGGAAATCTTTATGAGGTATTTGTTTCCCACAAGATAAACAGTTATTCACTTTCTCTGACATCGGCTGAGGCAAGAAAGAGTCCCCAATGGGGTACTTAGCTTTTTAGAAGTCTTCGAAGTAATATTCGGTAGTAGTAATCTCTGGATCTGACCGACTGGCACTTGCGAACAGCTTCTGCTTCGGGCGCCACGCGGCAAGAAAGACTGAGGAAAATGGCGTCGGCTGATGCCTTTATACCCGAAGAACTGCAGCTATGACGTCGGGTGAAGTGCGACACCAGCCGAAGCCAGACCCAGACTTTGGAATCCGGCCGACCGAAGGGCTGCCTGACGACAGGACAACCCATTTATAAGGACTGCAGATGCATCCTTGAAGGACATCCAAAGGGGTTAGATCCAGCCGTCCTGACGGAGCAGAGAAAGCCCTCTTAATCAACTACAGTAATCATAGAACTATGAACTTGTATGAGGGTAAAGGTTTAGATATGTAAGAAAGAACAGTATAATATAAAAACGTTATTAAGTTATCAGAGATTTTAAAGAAAAAAACTTTCACTTATCTTTGAAAGCTTGAGAGCTAGGCTAAACACGTCTTTCACGAAAAGCAGCAAATGAGATCTGAGGTAGCTTAGGGTTGGTGCATTATGGGTAAGGGAGGAGCTTGGGAGTTTTTTGGTTAACACATGCTTTAGTAACGGCCAAGTTGGAACTGAGGATTGGATCCAAACCCATCAATTGTGGACCGAATGAAAGTTGACAACATCAGATGTAGGTTGTTAAGGTCTGATAGAACACAATGCTCACTTAAGAGACATTGTACTGAGCCAATAATGATTGTGGCCATACCTGTCTCTAAATCATATTTCCTGCTGTCATCTTAAGTGAACAACCTGCTTTGGCAATCAGTTTAAGCAGTGAGCATTTTGCTGAATCCCAGGGTAGAAGGTTAATGAAGTCATAATCATGAAATACGTTCATGAGTAGTAGAATCTGCCTTAGTGGCTAGTGTGCATTATTAAAGATCCATTCTTCAGTGAGTGCACTGAAACATTGATCATTTTTTCCCAAAGGTAATTTACATTATCTCTCAGGCTGACTTTATGAAAGGCAGTTGTAAATATTTGTCCACCTTTCCACTCTCTTTTTCTGGTAGTGTCATCGATGTGACTGCTATGCAGGTTTTGCTCTTATTTGGTGTCCATTCTTAATATCAGAGGTTCCCTTTCAAGTTGAATATCTTAGAATAAAAGTAAAATCTTCCCTTTATTACATAAAAATGCAGTCTTAATAAGAATGACTCATGTTGGCGTGTGTACATTCTTAAAAACCTGAGTGTCAATAGGCATTCTTGAGACAGTGTGCTGAAATGCCACTGTTTTTAAGAAGATGTGCACATCTCCCACAATACGTTGTTATGGAAAAGTACAGTTTTGTACCTACCATAAATGTAGATGTCCGATAGATATGCAACTGCAGTCATAACATATGGGTTGTCCTGCCTCAGGCAGCCCTCGGTCAGCCGGATTCCAAAGTCTGGGTCCGACGTCAGCTGATGTCGCATTTCTCTCCGACGTCAGAGCGGCTGGAGTATATAAGCATCAGCCGACGCCATCTTCTTCAGTGTTTCTTGCCCCAGATGCCAGGTGCTCTCCAAGGAAGGCTGTAATCAAATTGGAAGACAATAATAGGTTTCCATGCAAAATAAATAAGCAATAAACAGATACACCATAACAGATATCCCCAGCTAAGGATAACAGGGATAGGAGTGGAACCAAGGCATAGAGGGGAAGGAGGGAGGGAAAACCCGACTGCAGTTGCATATCTATCGGACATCTACATTTATGGTAGGTACAAAACTGTACTATGTCCTTCAAGAATGCAACTGCAGTCATAACATATGGGTTGAATACCATAGCTTAGCTGGGGTAGGAGGTATGCTCTAAGAAAAGGATGGTGTAGCTATCAATCCCTGCAGGACTGCCGAAGCAAAGCCTGCTCTGGATCTGGAGTATAAAGGGAGATTGTAGTGTTTGGAAAATGTATGCACGGAGCTCCATGTAGCAGCTTCTAGAATGTCTTTTGTAGGCACCCCTCTTAAGAATGCTGTAGAGGTGGCTGTAGCTCTGGTGGAGTGTGGTCTGACATTGGCTGGCACACTCTTTCCATGAAAGGAATAGCAGAATCTGATGCAATGTCCAATCCATTTTGAAATTGTCTGTTTGGAAATTGCTTTTCCTTGTACTCCAGGGGCGTAAGCTACAAAAAGCTGATCAGACTTCCTACTGGTCTTGGTTCTGTCTAGGTAGTAGTGAAGTTGCCTGTGTATGTCCAAAATATGTAACAGTCTTTCCCCTTTGTTCTCAGTATTGGGAAAGAAAGTAGGCAAGTGAATTGCTTGATTTAAAGAAACTCTAGATACCACTTTTGGTAGAAAAGTAGGGTTGGTTCGTAAGGAGACCCTGTCTCTGTGAAAGGTTATGAACGGTGGTATTGCCATTAAGGCCTGCAATTCTGAAACCCTTCTTGCTGAGGTAATGGCCAGCAGGAAAGCTGTCTTCCAGGAAAGAAATTGTAAATCCACAGAAGCTGCTGGCTCAAATGGAGGTAGAGTCAATTTTTCTAGTACAAAATTGAGATCCCAAGCTGGTACTGGTGCCTTTCTTGGGGGCTTTATATTCTTGATCCCTCTAAGAAATTGCCTTAACAAAGGATGTGAAAATACAGGTGGATCAGTGTTGTACCTAGCTGAGATAGCTGAAGCATGTATTTTTATGGAAGAGTATGAGAGTCCGTTATGTAGCATATCTGCCAAGTATTCCAGAATGAGTGGGATGCTCAAACGTGATGCATCATGACCCTTGTTGGTATTCCAAATGCTGAATCTCTTCCATTTGGCTGAGTAAGCCTTTCTGGTGGATGGTCTGCAGGCTTCTGTTAGTATCCGCTGGACTTCCTTGGAGAGAGGTAAATTGAGGTTATTCATGGGATCTCCCAAGCTGTTAGCTGTAGCGTCTGGATGCTGGGATGAACTGTCCTGAAGTTGTGTTGAGTCAAAAGTTGGGGCCATTGGGGAAAGGCCCACGTTTTGTTGTGACATATGCTCCATAGTAGTGGGTACCAGTGTTGTCCTGGCCAGTCTGGAGCTATTAGGATCCCCTTCGGCTGCTCTGCTTTGATCTTTAATAACACTGTGGTCATCAGTGGCAGAGGTGGAAATGCATAGATTATTAGGGAGCTCCAGTTGAAAGAGAGAGCATCTATTTTCCATGCTTCTGGATGATATGTCCTTGAGCAAAACTTTGGTAGGTGATGATTGAGATGGGAGGCAAATAGGTCTACGTCTGGCCTGCCCCATGTCGAAGTGAGTTGTATGAAGATGTCTGGATGTAACTTCCATTCGTGGGGGTCTAGGAAATTCCTGCTTAGACTGTCCGCCAGAACATTGTCTTTGCCTGGAACAAACTGGGATTGTAACTGTATGTTTAAACTCAGTGATTTTTCCCAAAGATTCATTGTCAGTCTGCAAAGAGGGTAAGAATGAGTGCCCCCCTGCACAGTGGTGTTGTCTGTCCGTATTAGTAAGTGGCCTTGTTGAAGTTGTTGTCCGAAGGCCTCGATGGCATGCATTACTGCCAGCATTTCTTTTTGGTTGATATGCAGATGTGTTTCCTTTGGAGACCAATGTCCTTGAATACATCTGCCCTCCATGTGCGCCCCCCATCCAAGGTCTGAGGCGTCTGTGGTCATGGTCTGTGTTATCTGAGGTTTTTTGAATGACATACCTGTGTTTGACTGGCTTGCTGTGGCCCACCATAGGAATTCCTTTTGAAGACATGGAGTGAGTGGTAAGATTGCTTCTAGGTTGTTGCTGTGTTGAGACCATAAGCTTTTTAGGTACCATTGAAGTTTTCTCATGTGTAGTCTTGCTAGTGGAACCAGGAGAATGCAGGATGCCATGTAACCCAGGACCTGTAGGAATCTCCTTGCAGTCATCTGGGTGAGTTTTGCTAAACCTTTGAAGTAATGAGTTAACTTCTTTTGTTTGTCTTCTGTCAGGTAAGCCATTTGGAAGGCTATGTCTAGTTTGGCTCCTAAGAATGTTATTTGCTGGGATGGCTGAAGTCTTGACTTTTGAAAGTTGACTGTGTATCCCAGAGCCTGTAGCAAGTGTATGACATAATTCAAGTTTTTTGTCAAAATTAATTTGTTGTCCGCTTGTATGAGGCAATCGTCCACGTACGGATAGATTTGGATCCCCTGAAGCCTGCAATGAGCAATTACTGATGCCAGGCATTTTGTGAATACTCTGGGCGCAGTAGATAAGCCAAATGGCAATGCTGAGAATTGATAATGCTCTGGCCCTGCAAGAAATCTGAGGTATCTTCTGCAACTGTGTCTGATAGGGACATGCAGGTATGCCTCCTTGAGGTCCAGAGTAATCAGCCAAGACCCCTTGCCCAGCATGGGAAGGAGTTGCTGTAGAGTCAGCATTTTGAACTTTGGTACTATGAGAAAAGTGTTTAAAGTGGACAAATCCAGTATTGGTCTCCATTGAGTTTCTTTTCTTGGAACAAGGAACAGTCTTGAATAAAACCCTGACCTTGTTCTTGTAGTGGAACTTTTTCTATTGCTTTGATCTGAGCAAGCAGAGAAATTTGATTGATAGCCTCTGTCCTCTGATTTTGTGGAAGGTTGGGCATGCCCTGTTTTCTTGGCAAGGTATGAAAATGGAACCTGTAACCGTGGTCTATAATGTCCAAAATCCATTTGTCTCTTGTCAGTTTGTGCCAATTGCTTGAAAACAAAGATAATTTTCTGCCCAAGGGAGCTTCTGTTTGCTCCTTGGTCAGCGGAACTAGAGGAAAGTCATTGAGATTGTCCCTGTGGGGCAGGGGAAACCCCTGAGTCACCTCTTTGGTTTGTTGGTTGCCATTGTCATCCCCTGTAGGATCCTCTGTATTGCCCTCTTCCTCAGGCACGCCTGTTTTTGCTCCTTTGAAATCTTTCAGGATTAGGAAAGGACCAGTTTTTAGAAGGCCAGTTCCTGCTGAATTTGGGCAGCTGAACCTGGAGGAAATTTTTGACTGTCTGAACTGACTTAGCTTTTTCCTCGATGGACTTTAACACATCCTTAGCATTAGCACCAAAGAGCTTGTTCTTTTCCAAGGGTGCATCAAGAAGTTTTGCCTTAACATGATCTGGTAAAGGTTGTTCTTTTAGCCATGCATGTCTACGAATGACCGCCCCTGTCATAGCTGCCCTACATGAAGCTTCCAATGCATCATATCCACACTGTAGAAAGTGATTGCTAACCTGCTGAGAATTGTGAACAGCCTCTTGCAAAGACTTTCTATCTAAGGGTTCAGGAGAGGCCAACTTTTTCTGTAAATCATCTAACAGGAAATCCTGATATTGAAACATGTGAAAGAGACAATTGAGAGCTCTCATAGATAAAGTAGTGGAGGTATAAACCTTCTTCCCCCATCTCTCTAAGGACCTTGCTTCCCTGTCGGAAGGCAAAGGATTTTTGGAGGTGGTAGCTGAAACCCCTTTAGGCCCCTGGGAAATAGTTTCTAAATCAACAGCATGGGCCCTAAAAAAATGAGAATGGGTCTCTGGGACCCTATAGTATCTGTCCGGCTTGACAGGAGCAGGAGGAAGAGTATCAGGGGTAACACTGGAGTCAGAGTATAGATCATCCAAAACATCAAGCACAGGAGGTATAGCTAAGGGCCTGTGCTGTGGTTTTTTAAGGAAAGTTCGAAGGCGCTTTCTGGAATCTGAATATTCCTGGCCTTGCCACTGAAAATGCTCCCTCATGGAATGCAGAACTTCCCCAAAAGAGATATCCTCAGGAGGAGAGGCCGAGGGAATGGAGTCCTCTGCATCTGAATCCTCATAGGTCTGGAAGGGCTCTTCCTGGCTTTCAGATAGAACAGAGTCCTCTGAATCTTCAGAAAGAGGGTCAGTGGGTTCAACCCTGGGCCTCTTATCAGGAGGAGGTTGGGATCCTCTCTCAGGATGGGGCTGGGAACCTCTGATCAGGGAAATTAAATCTGCGGCCAAAGACATGATTTGAGTGTCAGGAGTGGGCTGAGGTAAGGTTTTAGCAGTAAGATGCTTGGTCTTGCTGGCTGCCTTAGCACGTGTGTAGGCCTTGATAGACATGGACATGGGAGGCCTAGCCGCTCCACGTGCAGGAGTGACCTTATCAACAGCAATGGTCTCGGGCAATTCCTCGGTTTCAGTATCCGAAGGAAAATCAATAACTGGCGTCGGAGTGGCCTCCGGTATCGGAGGTATCGGTAATGCAGTGTCTTCGGTTCGAAGCGGTGGAATAGCCACCTCAGAGGGAACCGGGGCACTCGCGGTAAGTTTTGGCGTGGTGTCGGTGGAAGACGCGGGCCGAGGATGTCGATCCCAGTCTTTTCGTTTCTTAGGAGTATGCGTTGCCGGTTGTTCCGACGGCATTGTATAATCAAATTTTTCGCCGAAAAAGTCTTCAGCGAACTCCGCCCGGCGCCTGAGAGTGCGCTTGTTGAAGCGAGCACAGGCGGCACAGGCCGAGACGTCGTGGTCTGGGCCAAGGCAAGGGAGGCAGTAAGAATGGAAATCCTTATGAGGTATTTGTTTACCACAAGACAAACAATTATTTACTTTTTCAGTAATTTCTGACATCGGCTGAGGCAAGAAAAGGTCCCCAACGGGGTACTTAGCTTTTTTGATGACTTCGGATTCAAAGAATACAGGAGCTGACCGACCGGCACTTGCGAACTGCTTCTGCTTCGGGCACCGCGCGGCAAGAAAGACTGAAGAAGATGGTGTCGGCTGATGCTTATATACTCCAGCCGCTCTGACGTCGGAGAGAAATGTGACATCAGCCGACGTCGGACCCAGACTTTGGAATCCGGCCGACTGAGGGCTGCCTGAGGCAGGACAACCCATATGTTATGACTGCAGTTGCATTCTTGAAGGACATCATGTCACTTCTAAAAAAATGAGTTACAGACTGCTGTAAAATGAATACTCAAATGGGATCACATTTATGATTTCATCTGTCCTTTACAAATGACTTGGGTTTCTATAAAGGGAAGCTTGATTCTTTGGCGAAGGTCATTTTTGTATTTGCAACTTCATAATGTAAATTTTGTAAATCTTACTACTATACAAATTTTGCCTTTCAGATACTGCACCTTCTTATTTTGTATGTCTATTTTTAAAATACAAATAATAAAAAAATAGTTAGAAAAACTGTACATGGCACATTATGTAGACATTTTACTTATAATACACTTTTGGTTATGTCACTACTAGTTTTTCGACAAACTTGATGTGTCATCAAAGCTACTAAAACTCCTCTAAACACACCTTATTTACAAGTGCTTACTAAAATCTAAAACAAGAGTTCATGCACTGTACACACAAAGCATAGAAATCTACACCCCCAAAACACCTAAAACAAACCCAAATGTCAATCACAACTGTACTTAAATTTAACTGCTTACTAAAATCTAAAACAAGAGTTCATACACTGTACACACAAAGCACAGAAATCTACACCCCCAAAACACCTAAAACAAACCCTAATGTCAATCACAACTATACTTAAATTTAACTGCTTACTAAAATCTAAAACAAGAGTTCATGCACTGTATACACAAAGCAGAGATATCTACACTCCCAAAACACCTAAAACAAATCCAAATGTAAATCATGTGTACTTAAAGTTAAAATAAAAAAGAAAGAAAGAAAGAAAGTTAAAAAGGGTAATTTCTCATTCACTGTAAAGTAAAAAAGGAACCTTTGCATACTACACATACACACGCACAAAACCCTCCAAAATAGCCATACCCACCTAAATTACCAGTTATAAAGGAAACTCATTATTTCTAAATTAAAAACAGGAATAAAATATAAAATAATGTAGTGACTCCAAGTAGCTAATTGGTAAATCACATCACTAGCAAAACAGATCTAATTACAATTCTTACTAAACTACTAAAATACCAAATTAAATAAACAGATAAATAACTGATAAAAAAACTCTAAAAATTGCCTCAAATCAACCTATAAGCCACCGAAAAACAACATAAAACCCCATTCCGTAGAAATCTAAGAAATTGTTTCAAATGACTAAAGTCAAGTGGAATCAATACTCATACATAAGAGTACAAAAAAGTATAAATGGAATATGTAGAAGTCTGGTTTGTGTAACACATGAAACATCTTGTCCTGTAGTACTGTGAAACTCAGTCCACAAGTCTCATCAAGAAATGTGTTCCTTATCACTACAGTGGAAGACATTTAGTCACAAAAGCCACCACCCTCTGACTTACTTAACACATACACATATGACACATACATATGTATGTGTGTGTGTGTGTGTGTGTGTGTGTGTATATATATATATATATATATATATATATATATATATATATATATATATATATATATATATATATACATACATATATATATATATATATATATATATATATATATATATATATATGTGTATATATATATATACATATATATATATATATATATATATATATATATATATATATATATATATGTGTGTGTGTGTGTGTGTGTGTGTGTATATATATATATATATATATATATATATACATATATATATCTATATATATATATATATATATAGATATATATTATATTTCACTGGCTTTTTGTTGAATGTTTTCTCGAAAGAAAATACTATGTACCCAATTTAGCAAATTTACAGTTTGTCAAATGCAACGTTGGTTTAGCGCTAGTGATATATAAAGCAGAAAGATGGATTTTTGAATGTAAGTGTGGGTCTGGGGATGTTGTTTGAGTATTAGTAGCTTAAAATTAAATTAAGGGTTAGGTAAGAGGACAGTTGATCTTTTAAATTATACAGAGTGTATTTTTTCTGGTTAGGTCTAGAGTAAAGGCTATGTAAGGTGATAGATGTAATATTGTGCATGTTTTAATGTGGGGTTACAGTAGTGTGTGCGTGTATATGTGTGTGTGTGTGTGTGTGTGTGTGTGTGTGTGTGTGTGTGTGTGTGTGTGTGTGTGTGTATGAGACCAATTGTCTTGTGCGGTGTTCTGTATTTTCGAGGTTTTGTTTGTTTAATATTCTAGGACTAATTATTTGTCATTCTGTCTTTCAGTGCTTATATCTTAGAGTGGAGAAGAGAGAGAGAGAGGAACAGTGAATATAATTTCACAATAAATCCTGATGGGTTAAGATAATCAGCCTATAATATATGGAAAAAAAAAAGCAACACACGGTCATATATTTTACTTTCTATCAATTTTTATTTTATACTAATAAAGGATTAGTTGGCAATGCTATTTTAACTAGAAATAACAGGACTACTTTCTGAAAACAATAAACATTATTAAATATTTAAACCCAATGTAATATTAGTTGTTCACTCTCTTGTTGTGCTGCTATGCCCAAAGGAAAAAAAATTATCTGACTTGTAAAGGCTATTTACTTGTCTTGTAAAGTTGTCAGCTGATGGGAATGGAGGGGACATGTGTGAATCAACTCCGTGATCTGATATCACAGTGTTAAAGGAAGAAAGAAAAGAAAAATGCACACAATGATACATCTCAAATATGCAGCTACTCTACTTTATATGTACTTAGCCTTACAGGACTAGTAGTGGCTTTTCCATTTGTTTGTGACTCAGGAACACATTCCATGAATGCAATATAATTGTGAAAATCTGTAAACATTTGTTTTATTTGGACAAACACGGAAGATAACTGTAGTCAGCATCATCATCTTCATCTTAATCATCGTGATCATGATTACTTTCTTTCTTTGCTCTACTTCCTAGTGAATATTTTTCTTATTATTCAAATTCATTATCCAATTTATATTTCTTTAGGATGAAAGAAATGTTAAGGTAATACTTATATGTGTTTCTGGATCACTACTGTATATTTATGTCATTTGTTCTTGCTCAAGTTTCTGTTTGACCCAGGTTGCGACTGGAAATGATCCAGTGTTTAGGTCCTCATCATTAACGTAGTTAACATAGGAAATAAATAAAAAAATATAACCTGCAATGCTACAGAAAACGTTTAAAGACACAACGTAAATGAAAAAAATGGTATTTTAGGCTGATTTATCAATAAAACATTAATCATCTTACAGTAAATCTTCCAGTCTTGTTTGAGCAAGCAAACAGACGAATGTGATATGTTTGTTGTTTGCATTTCAAGCCAGCAGACGTCTGGTATGACTTCTTCCCACCAAGTATACTCCAAAAGTCAGCTGTAAGAAACCAGATATTTATATTGCACCGTTTGCTTCAGTGATATTAAACTAACTTAGGTCTTAAATGTCATCAGTTATATTTTATGGCTTCATTTCGCTTCCACGACATCATAAGTCAACTTACATTGTCTAACTTTCTCAAAAAACTACAATTAATACATACACATTTGCATTCTCAAAACCACTAATATGTGGGGTTAGGATGCATTTAATGTTGTGCATTCACCATAACAGTAGATGCTCAAGTATAGTGACTGCTGTCCAGTGCAGACATTAGTCCATTCAACCTGACTTACACAGCTTCAGTTAGTCTCAGAGAGAACCTGGCTTGCTGCCATGCTAATAATGTTAGCAGGGCGCAGTAGAGTTACGATGTTAAATACCAAAGTTAGAAGTGAAACGAGAAAAGTGATTTCATTTTTTCTTTTAGAAATGGGAGAGCAATTTGTTTTAGAACTGGAGGCTGTGGATCCAGAACATTTACTTATTTCTGACTGTGAGCAGAACATCCAAGAAATCTGAGAAGGTAAAATCTGCTAAGTTTCTGCATGTTGCAGTGGAAGAAGGTCTTATAGATCACATAAAGGGAGAAAGTGACAGAATTGCAAAGGGGAGACAGGAGTTGTGAGTTACTGTAATAAAAAAAATCTGCCAAATATCTGAGTTCTTCTTGACGGCACAGCTTCTCTCAGAAAGTAACAGCATTGGTATTAGTGAATTTTAGGGCTCTCAAATGACATGTCAGTCCTCGTAACACTGAGTTACAACACAGTGGAAAAAAAGAAACTGAAAATACAGGAGAAGAGCAAACCTCAAACAAGCACCCCCCCCCCCCAAACTTACATATACCAACTCCAAGATTACCATACCTTGGAGAAAAGGGAGTATTCAGAGAAATGACCATCTCCTACTTAATATATACTAAATCTGTTTTTCTGGCCACTCAGTCTTTGTATTTTGGGACTTGTGGAAGAGGGTCCTGACATTTTAAATGGTTACCAAATTTTAGAGAATTGAAAAGTTGTGAGTCTGGTAAGTTAATTAATTCAATAACATGACAGTATCCTGTGTATTACACTAAATGATCAGATAAGAGATTGATTGCTATGTGAAGCATGTTTAAATGTAAAGGAATTCATGTCTTAAGAATGAGTGAAATTATTTTATCCTAACTAACATAGATTCCAAAAAATATACAAATGTGTAAAGTTGGAGATGAGAAAAGAAACAAGAAAACAAGATAGAAGCAAATGTTATGATTGACTGAAAAACTAGGACAAGTGTGTGAGATAAGGTCTGACCAAGATGTGATTGTAAGCACAATAAAAATAAATGTTCTGTCTTTAATTAGTTGTGTATAAGCTATGACAAAAGAAATCACAAAATGTGTGCAAATGTGAGAAAAATGTAGTGAAAAGAATATATATGCTGGAATAAACCCATGAAAAATATTTACTTAAGGGCACAAAAGTACCAAAATAAAAAGAGAACACAGAGCAAGCTGTGTAAATCCATAGCATAGACATGAAATAAGAGGATCAGTCAGAACTCTGAACATATATGCATAAAAATAAATACAAAACTGTGCTGCTTAAACAAAAATGTTTGCTGAAGTGTATTGTAATGGTATCTTAAACATTTAAAGCCGTAACATAAGAAGAAGATATGTAAAGCCTTATATGTGAAAGTTCTTATTTATTCATGTCATCAAATCCCACTGTTAGGTCTGAAATTGCATACTTAGGAATATAAATAAAAGAAATACAAGACTTTTTTATCAGATATTTAAAACTGAAAAAGCTGATTCTGACTGACCAGAACAGTTACTTGTTGAAAAGGAAGTACAATTGTGTAAGAACTTACCATAACAGTAGATGTTCTACTGATCACTGTTGCAGTATTCCAATAGTACTGCATTATCTTGCCAAGGTAACCTGTCATCTGGTTGAAGTACCAAAGCCAAAAACTTAAAATGTCCCACAAGGGCAGCTAGCCTAGTAGTACTTGGCTGTGAAACTATAAATCTTTCCATACATATAACCTAAGGCTGTGGATAACCAAAAGGGTAAGCAGAGAACTGAAAGAGTGAAGCCAGGTACCTGAGGGGCTTTCTATAAGAATGGTGAATGGGAATGGTAAGGTAAGCATCCTTCAGATCCAAGGATACCAGAAAAGCTTGGGATAAGATGAAGAGTGGAAGAATTTGAAGGAAAAGCATTTTGAAAGATGGTACCTTCAGAAAAGTACTGAGGTGAGACAAGTCCAGAATGGGTCTTCGGTTTCCTTTTTTCTGGGTACCAGGAAAACCTGGAATAGATACCTTTTCCTAGGGAGTGGTGACACAGATTCTATGGTACCTTGGTAACAAAGACCCTATAGACAAGGAAGGAGAAGGTGCACCTAGTTGACCGGAGGAGATGAAATACCTCTGAAAGTTGGTATTTCCTTACACTTATTCTGTAGCCTTGTTGAATAACAGGAAGAACCCACCTGTCTGAAGCAGTAAACATCCAAGCTAAATAGGAAGGATTTAGCCTTTTTGAAAGGAGAAGGGATGGACTGAGGTGGGAAGGAGGTGGCAGAAAGTAGTCTGGTTGATTTTCCTAGAAAGGGGGGGTGTTCCTAGACTTGGAGTCTGTGGTAGGTTGCCTGGAATTCTTTTTCTTGGTATTTTTTTTGCCTTTCTGTGCAGATTTTGTGTCTTTACAAACAAAGGGAGTGGGTTTGGTTAGATAGTTCCTTTGATACCTGGGAACTGAAGTAAGAGTGTTTGCTTGAAATCTTGCATTATTTTCCCTTTTTTCCTTGTAAAGATTTGAACAAGTCTGCCAAAGCAGGGCCAAACAGTAGATCCCTGTTAAGGGGGAAGTCTAATAGCTTAGTTTTGATATCCTCACCAGGGAATGGGTATGAAGCCATACAAATCTTCTGATCACAGAACCAGTAGCAGCCTTCCTTGAAAAGGCTTCATCATTGCATGTGTGTATGTGAGAGTGTAAGAGGGAGGTAGAAGTCTGTGTGTGTGTGAATGTGTCTGCATGTGTGAGTGTGTATGAGGGAGGAAGGGGAGTGTGTGTGCAAGAGGGAGGGAGGCATGTTTGTGTTTCTGTGTGTGTGCATGCGTGAGTGCATGTGTGTGTGTGTGTGTGTGTGTGTGTGTGTGTGTGTGTGTGTGTGTGTGTGTGTGTGTGTGTGTGTGTGTAAGAGGGAGGTAGGGGTGTGTCTGTGTGTAAGAGGGAGGTAGAAGTGTGTGTGTGTATGTCTGTCTGTGTGTCTGTGTGTGTGTGTGTGTGTGTGTGTGTGTGTGTGTGTGTGTGTGTGTGTGTGTGTGTAAGAGGGAGGTAGGGGTGTGTCTGTTTGTAAGAGGGAGGTAGAAGTGTGTGTGTGTGTGTGTGTGTGTGTGTGTGTGTGTGTGTGTGTGTGTGTGTGTGTGTGTAAGAGGAAGGTAGGTGCATATGTGTGTGTGTGTGTAAGAGGAAGGTAGGAATATCCATGTATGTAAGAAGGAGGGAGGTAGGTGTATACCTCCCAAATGTCCTTGATTTTGACTGAAATTTTAGCTCTGTCCCTCTTAATCCCACCTAAAAGTGGTGACTTTTGGAGAAAAGGTGATAAATTACAGTTAATAAACAAATAATGACAATAATTGTTAGAATTGCAGACTTTTTAATTTAGAAAATTTATACTCGCTCATGTTCTGTTATTTTGTCAATGTGTTATGTTATTAATACTAATATATGAAAAGTGTGGATTGTCCCTGATTCTGTTGGGATTTGTCCCTGATTAGTTGAGAGCTATGGTAGGTATGCATGTGTGTGTAAGACGGAGGGAGGTAGGTTGTGTGTGTAAGAGCTAGGTAGATAGCATACCTCTCAAATGTCCAGATTTTTGCCCTATATTTGTGGTTTGTTCCTCATAAAAAGGACTGAAGTTACTAAATAATGACAGACATTTGAATTTCAGACTTTATATCTTTTAGAAAAATGCATACTTACACAAATCCTGTTATTGTAGGTCTGAGTTCGTGAGAGCAATGCTGTACTCAACTCTCATGCTCCCAGCCATACCACTAAAGCCAAGGGTCAATTATGCACTGTGGCTTTCTAAAGATACCAAATCCAAAATTACACTTAGAAACAAAGCGTGGGCCACCTACCGAACAAAAATACCCACTCAACCTACTTAAATTTAGACAGCTAAAAATCCATAACTCTAGATAAAAAGAACTACCACTGCCATCTTCAACAAATACACCACAATAAACCCCAGAAATTCTGGGCAGGAATAAATAAGCTCCTCCACCCATGTCAACCCCCCCCCCCACCCCCACCCCTCCATCCCTCCTCAGCCTCCAAAACAAAAATCCCCAGAACATACTGCTAACACCTTTAACAACTTCTTCACAGAGACTATCCAGTGCCTGGCCAGCCAACTTAATCCCAGTGGCTCTAATCCAAATACTACCACTACCAAAACCCATGCATCCTTTAGTTTCCAACCTGTTCCTACTAAACTCATCATGACCCTGCTTAAGAAACTAAGACCCACCACTCTGGCAGCTGATCTTCTCCCTGCAGACTATCTACAAAAGTCTGCAGATGCAATTGCATACCCCATCTCAATCCTAATCAATCGGACTATATCTAAAGCTACTATGCCCACTATATGGAAAATCTCCCATGTCATACCAATCGATAAAGGAGGCAGTATGACTTAACTGTCAAACTATAGGCCCATCGCAATTTTGTCACCACTAGCTAAAATTATAGAGAAGTGTGTACACGTACAGCTCATGCATTACCTTACACAGAATAAGCTGCTGTCCAACTCTCAGCATGGCTTCAGGCCACACCACAGCACTACCTCAGCACTTCTTTCTTTCTCTAAAGTTATAAACCACAACTGTAACAACAACAAACTATCCTCCGCACTCTTTCTAGATCTTTCTATGGCCTTTGACATGGTTGACCATAAAATGCTTATAAACACCTTGAAGGCCTTAACCTTAAACAATCATGCCCTCCATTGGTTTGAATCTTATCTGCAGGGCAGGCAACAGGCCGTCCTTTGGCAGGATAAGCTATCAACATGCCTTCCCATCACGCTAGGACTCCCCCAGGGCTCTATATCAGGACCCCTTCTTTTCTGTATCTTTATCAATAACCTTCATACAGTCATCCCAGATGCTACCTGCATTCAATATGCGGATGTCTCCACTTTGATTTGCTCCGCCACCTGCCCAGCTAACCTATTCACTTTAACCCAAAACGGCACTCTTCAGCATAGTTGCAAATAACGGCATCATTATCTCCCCAGAAACCCAGAGTAAACTGTTGGGTGTCATAGTTGATAACAACCTTAGGTTTGATGCATATATCAATCAAAACTATAAAAATTATAAATAAAATATTTGGCTCTCTTTATAAGATCAAATCTTTCCTCATCCCACTTGCTAGAACTGCAATTGTCCGATCCCATCTACTGTTGACCCTTCTTTATGCCTCACCTTTATTCTCTAGCTTGAACAAAACAGATCCTAACAAACTACTATCCTGCTATAACCACATTGCCAGATTTCCTACTGGCACACCATACCAGACCCACCACTGCCACAACCTAAATCTCTTAGGGTAGCTGGAACTGCCTTATCTACTGCAGTTCAGTCAGCTCACAGTAACCCACAAAGTCCTTTGCCAGCCAGAAAACACGCCCACCCTAAGAAATCTTATCAACTCCTATAGTAACAACCTCCCACTCTGCTCATCTACTAGACTACTAGTTCAAACAGTCAAATCCAACCACTCTGCTGGTGACTCGCTGTTTGCCAACTCTGTTGGAAAGATACGGAACTCACTCCCGGCTGACTTAACCCTAGAACCATCACTCACCCTATTCAAAAACAAACTCAAGAAATTCCTGAAATCACACCGGTTATGTTCTTGTTCTAACCCTGACTAGTATCCGCTCTTTCTCGTAGTTGCCTCTAAATTTAAATGTCTCTTTTACCTTCTACCCTCTCCATATCAGATAGGGTAACTGCATAAACTGCTACTTATTGTCTCATAATCCTGAATGAATAAGTTTGATACTATTAGTATAAATACATGTACTCCCATGTCTGTATCCTATATGTAATTACTATTTTACTAAAAGTGCTATATGTCTACGTGTATTAAAGTGCTATATGTCTATGTGTATTATGAACCATGGGGCTTTTCTCCCCGGGCCTCCACTGAAAATGGACATATATCCAGTCGGACTATCCCAGTTAACAAATGTAAAATAAAATAAATAAAAATAAATGTTTAAAATCTGTCCCTATTTATTTTTTGCCTTATCCAGATTTCTTGCAATAAGAGGTCTATGTGTGAGAGTGAAATGCCCTAGTTAGCGATAGCAAATGGTTAGTAATTTGCTTATGCTCAAACCTTGTATCTTAGTTACAGGAAACATGAGCCTGAATCCTCTACCCCAACTACTAAGTTGCATTACTGAGTTTCAGGTACATTTTTCAAGGAATTTAGTTTCAAATGCATTTTCAAGAAATTGTGGCCTTCAAGGGAAGAGGAGTTTATTGCTGCTCATGCTAAGTCTGTTTACATGGGCAACTGTTTTGTTCAGCAAATGATATCACTATTGTGGTATAGACTTCAAAAGAAGATTTAGTATCATAACAGGTAGCATGCTTGCTTTTGATGCAGAGCACATAGAGGGACTGCTGATACTATACTGTAGATGTAGATGGATTGCTGATACTATACTGTATATGTAGATGGACTGCTGATACTATACTGTATATGTAGATTGACTGCTGATACTATACTGTAGATGTAGATGGATTGCTGATACTATACTGTATACGTAGATGGACTGCTGATACTATACTGTATAAATAGATTGACTGCTGATACTATACTGTAGATGTAGATGGATTGCTGATACTATACTGTATATGTAGATGGACTGCTGATACTATACTGTAGATGTAGATGGACTGCTGATACTATACTGTATACGTAGATGGACTGCTGATACTATACTGTATACGTAGATGGACTGCTGATACTATACTGTAGATGTAGATGGACTGCTGATACTATACTGTGGATGTAGATGGACTGCTGATACTATACTGTAGATGTAGATGGACTGCTGATACTATACTGTATACGTAGATGGACTGCTGATACTATACTGTATACATAGATGGACTGCTGATACTATACTGTAGATGTAGATGGATTGCTGATACTATGCTGTAGATGTAGATGGATTGCTGATACTATACTGTATATGTAGATGGACTGCTGATACTATACTGTATATGTAGATGGACTGCTGATACTACACTCTAGATGTAGATGGACTGCTGATACTATACTGTATACGTAGATGGACTGCTGATACTATACTGTAGATGGACTGCTGATACTATACTGTAGATGCAGATGGACTACTGATACTACACTGTAGATGTAGATGGACTGCTGATACTATACTGTAGATATAGATGGACTGCTGATACTATACTGTATATGTAGATGGACTGCTGATACTATACTGTATACGTAGATGGACTGCTGATACTATACTGTATACGTAGATGGACTGCTGATACTATACTGTATACGTATATGGACTGCTGATACTATACTGTAGATGTAGATGGATTGCTGATACTATATTATATTTTAAGAGTGATGGGATGTTCCAGTCCTGAGTATATCCTCCTTTGGATGAGATGCCTAGTAACTATGAACCTGTTTTCAGTTTGCCATCCATTCAATATTGCAATATTACCAGCTTACCGTTTTTTTAAATGTAACAAGGGCAGCAGGCTCTGAATTTGTAGATGAAACACTGAAATATAAAGTTGTTTGCTAGCAGCAACCTCTTCATTAGTTACAGACCTTTTTATGAGGAATTATTCAGATTACTTTAATTTCTGCAGAGATTGTGCATATTGACTGATATTGGTGGATTGTAATGACATAGGCTTGAGTAGCCTTTTATGGCTGAAATGTTCTGAACTGGGCAGTTTTTTAATTACTGGTTCATATGTTTTGTTTCATTGTTGACTGGAAAAATGTTCAAAACTATAAATTTACAACATGCTCTAACAAGTGCTGCTTGTATTATACAAGGGATATAACGTAATACAACCAAGAAGGTGAATCAAATAACTCTGGCATGTTTGCATGGTCCTAAAAATATATGCAAGGGGCCTATGATTTTAAAACAGCCCAAAGGTAAACTTAATCTGCCACTGGCCAGATGCATTTTCTTTGAATGTGGGTTTCAATGCTGTTTCAGTGAAAGTGAGTTTCAAGGGCAGATAAGTATTAATGCTAAGTCTGTTTTCATTGTGAGACTATACTGCTTGTTTAGCAAATGTCTATCCATGTTTGTGCTATAAATTTTGAAATAAAAGTTTTAAATTAAATCCAAATATCTGTAGAGGATTCAGAAAACAGTATGCACAGTGAGAGTTTTGAACAGTGTTTACAGTAACTGGGGAGAAATAGCCAAGGAACAGAACACTGGAATGGCTATGTAGGGTGGGGGGGGTGTATGGGGGGCCCCCATCCATTACCCTGCCTAGGGCCCCATTTATCATTGATCAGTCTCTATTCATAATGTATTGGCTGAGTTGTCTTCCTTGGGAGGTACCATTTGCAATGTATAGGCTAGGGTGTCGTCTTTGGGAGATACCATCTGTAATCTATAGGTTAGGGTGTTGTCTTCATTATCCTCTGAAGCTGAATTGGATTTCACAGCCTAATGGTATTCCTCATCCTCTTAACTGTCTCAAGGGCAGCGGACACCAGGCACCTGTTACTAATTATTTCCCTTGATGGAAGAATTTATCATCTAAGACCTTCAGATCTTGGATAAACATTATGTGACAGCCTACCTGCTGTTCAAACATCACCGCACTTAGCCTGCCTTGCTCACTGAGGCATCATTTCTATGGTTTACTAATCTGGGCTCCTCCTCTCTGTCATTCCTGCAGTTTTGACAAATATCTTCCTATACTGAAAACAATGAAGACTGTGTTTGGAGGTCCACCGTTGTAATGAATGGCACATGCAATGTACCTTCTTCTTGCTACTAAGCCAAGTAGGATGTACTACCTGCATATCTACCTCTAAAGGGGTTGGACAGAGGCCAGTAGATATGTCAGATGACCCTAGTAGGGGTTGAGTAATTGACTTGCTGGTTGACACATATTCAGACTTTTGTGACACAGTTAGCACAATTCTTTGCTCTTTTCTGAGGATCCTCAGCCTCTTTATGCTGGTTCTTTCTTACTGGCTTTCTTGGGTGGAAGGCTTTTCTATGAAATGATACACAATGACTAAGCCACATGCAACATCTGGTGCAATATCTTCTGCATCAGCCACAATCTAAATGCGGCTTCTCTTCCTCTACATGATTTACAGAAAACCCTGCACAATTCCTAATAATCTAACTATAGGTGTAATTCCATCAAGCAAAAAAGGCCTTTAGAATGACAACTTTTAAAATGGATTTGATGCCTGTATTCACAGCAGCTCTTCGAGTGGCATAAACATACCTCTCAACCATACTAAATTCCTCGGTATTTATCGGTTTATTGGGTAAAATAATATGGTGCCACGAATTCCCGATTGGCCCCTTCAATTTCCAAATTTCCTGGTTGTTTTCAATTTTTTGTTTTCAGATGAAGTTGTTGCTGACATCATCACATGTAGGACATGCGTGATGATCTCATCTTACTGAGACAAACTGTCAGCCTGTCACTTTTACTTTTTTCTACATTCGTACTTGGTTCCAGTTGGCTGGAATTAAAGTAACAGCAGTTAGCAGCAGCACACAATGCATAGCTCTCAACCTTCCATCTCTAAAATGAGGAACACAAGCCCTCATAATGTGGAACAAATGGGCAAAATGTGGAACACATACTAATGGCTTACTAACAGCTTCAACTAGGAAGGTCATAGGATGGTTAAAATATGTTGGTTTTACTTATAAAGAAGATCTTTTAATGAATTAATATGATTCATTTCTATTCACAGTGGATTTCACTTAAAAAAAATTCCTAACACTGAATGTATAACAGACTCTTTCAATGTGGAACTTTGAGGAACTTCGAGGAACGTGAACTTTTTTAAGACCGCAAATGAAATACGTTCCTCGTAATGAGGTACACTTGAGACATATGACAGTGTCAGACCAGTGAAGAAGCTGTTCTTTTTTGTTTTAAATTAATACAGCCTCAGAGCAACAAGTAAGTAGCTGTAGTACTAGTCTGGTACTTAAGGTACCGTAACTGTACCGCATAATGGATACGAATCATATGATTGAGTTAAGCAACTGAAATCCTACAGATAACTTGTCAAATAAATAGCAGGGTGCATGGATTACATTTAAAATAGTTTATTCTTTAATATATGCAAATATTTCTGTTAAGAATGGTTATATGATGTTCTTGTGTTTTCCCTTTATCTGGATATTTTCCTTCTGGCGCCTTTAGTTCTTTTTCGGTTGTATATTATACCAAGGAAAAATAACTTATTTTCAGATCATCTCATCATTCACATTGATAGCACAGGTGTGGATGTTTCCAAAGCTGAACTGATGTTTCCAATATTTCACTCTTTTATATTGTTTTCCTTGGGACAGGTGTGTCACCAGTAGTTTCCTAGCAGAGGGCATCAAAATTGTCTTTTTGCTTTAACCATACAACTGAGATGTGAATAGGTATTTTAGATCTGTTGTGACACTGCTTTGACATTGGAGAAATGAATATGTTTTACTGTTACTAGTTTACAGTGTAACTAAATGTAGCAGTTTCTTGAAAACCACCACTGCCGATTGACGAAGCCAAAAAGATGAGCAAGGGAGGCATGGCAGCGCAAGCTTGGAGCATAGCAAACTAAGTTCGTAAGTTAACGGATGAAAGCGCTTATTGTTTTTCATTTTTAAGTGGATTATATTAAAGATTGTGGTTTTACCTTACATTCTCAGTGCTGTGTTTTACTTTTTGGATTTACTTGTGGTGAATTTTGTGTTCAGTGGTGATTTGCAGTCTGGATATATATATGGTCCTTTGGACTGTCTGTCTTAGCTTTGGCATCCCCTTGCTTGAGGATTTAAACTAGTAGAATTATAAGTTTGCCCTCTGTCTACACTGTATTATCTTATTGTTGTACCATTCAGCTATAATGTTGTCTTCTCTTTTTAACTCAAGTGTTCACAGAGGGTATATTTGGATTTCATTATTGCTTGGAATTCACAAGAAAAGTACCTTTCTGCTAGTATTGGTTTATCCTCATATTTGCCAGCTGTCACTGCATTAACCATATTTTTAAGCCCATATGGGGAACTATTTTAAATCTTTTGGACTTTTTAATTTGCACTGGCTTCAGTTCCATGCGTGCTGCTGACCCTTCTGTTTAGTTTGTGCCGATGAATACAGTAGTTTCATTTTGTTGGATTAGAGTAAAAAGTGACCGTGTCAGGTGTGAGACATTTTATTATGTTGAAGATGACCTTTGATAGTTCTCCTACATGTAGTCCATAGTTAAACTTCATCATGCACCGGTGTCTTGGGGGTAAGCAGTCTTACCATAAGTGAGTGTTGATCAGTGCAATGTAAGATACTGTCATTTTAAAGCTGAGTTTTGTTAGAAGTGTTTTAATATGGATGAAATTTTGTGGTTTCTTGCACCGGCACCTGCTGAGAGTGGCCCGTGCACCTGCTACTGCAACCAAGGTGACAGTGTGTTGTGGGGGACAGCTTTAAGTAAGAGCATTGGACGCAAGTGCAGTTAATCTTGCTTAAGTCGTTCACCTTTCCTGACTTTGCAAGGATACCTCTCAATCTCTCAGAGCAAGAAGTCTGAACAAAGCCAAAAATAATGGTGGGACAAAGTCCCAAAAATAGGGACAGATTTTAAATATTACTCCCTAGTCCTGTAAACTTAAATAGTTGCTAGAATAATGAGGAATACGAAGTCTGTAATTCAAATGTCTGCCATTATTTATTATTACTTAGTGACTTCAGTCTTTATGTTGGCATCCCACAATTCCATTGTAGTGGATGGGGCTATGTATGTATGCAAATTGTATGTTAATCAGCATCCCGATTTATGGCCAGTTTTCATGGGCCTTTGCCCAGATTTTTTATGTTTCCAGGTTGAGAGGTATGGGCATAAAGAATATCCAGTGAACCACTACCGTTTTCCACCCGCGGTGGTGGTGCTGCAGTAGAGTTGTCGCCTCACAGTAAGACGCTGTCCGGTTCGATTCTCAGCTAGAGCGTCTTCTGCGTGGAGACATGCATGAATGGGCGTACCTTCATTGAAGGTTGTGCATCAGGGCACGTAAAAATCAACTACCAATCATTAGCGGACCGGAGTTCCGCTGTGGCGACCCCTAACCGGGAAAAAGCCGAAAGACACAACAACAACAACAACCATCTAGAAAAAAATCAAAACAGATGAACTTTCCCCAATGGGGCACTTATCTTTTGATGCATCACAACAACAGCTCTGATACTGTAGGCTGAAATGTTTTTTTAGAAGGAATGATGCATCTTGGGGTTATAACAACTTTACTGCTGGGCCCATACAGATATGTTGCCACCAAATGTTACAAATAAAATTCTATATGCATGGTTATACTGCCTATGAATCATTTCATTATGATCTTGTGTAAACCATCTCTTTTTTTCAAAAGTAATACTAACCACTTGCACATTGTATAATAACCTTAAGGTATTGCTTTCTATGGTGATATATGCAGCAAAGGCAATTTCCAATAATGCAATCAATTTACTCGTGTTAAAGTAGACATCTCTTTATATTTAGAGTTTGTACATACCAAAAACTAACATTTTATTGCAGGAACACATCATTGCTATCTAAAGATTTAAGCAAGATCAACAAAACTTGACCTTTAAATTTAATTTTCATTTTTTTTATTCAAGGGTATGCTTTTGTCTGGGCAAGTCTAAAAGCACTGGCTTGTTATGTTTATTGCTCTGAGCCGTATACTATGTAAATAGAAAATGATGGGGTTAAAAACAACACTATAGAATGGAGGTTATTAGCACTTCATAACTTTAATCCTCTGTGTATGTATAATGAAATCAGTAAAGCATTATGAGGGGAATGTTTCTATACATTATAGTAAGGCAGTTACGACAAAGGATATATTTAAGCAATAACCCCCAAATGAGTGTGGGTAATGCTGGACTTAACACATGGTTGGTGTGGTCATGCTCGTAATCAAACAAAGCCAACCATTGTTAAAAACTGCATTACCCACACTCTGGAGTTGGTTATTCCTACTATACAATGACATTATTTAAGAAAGAAATTGCTTACTTTTCTTAAATAATGTCTTGGTATAATGGCACTGTAGTGTTCCTCCATGTTCTTCTGCCTTTTCTGATGTACTAAGCATGCATATGGGGCTTACATTTCCGTGCTTGCATAGTACATCTCTGCAGTGCAGGGACAGCAATAGTGAATACAGAGAATCTCCATTGTTTTTTTTTTTTTGGACCAAAATAAGCCTAAATACGAAGAAAATCAGGAATGTACAACTTATAAACAAAGGTATGGCATCTAGGTCCAAGGAAGTCATTGTTCCACTGTATTTGGCATCTACAGAGGTTCCTCACTAAAAGTTTACAAGGTATAAATAATATGTCCTATGCAGACCTCCTCAAGGCCCTATCCCTGTATTCTGTCTCCTACAGGCTGTTGAGGGGAGATCTATGCCTGGCATAAAAGGCATTGGCAGACCCCACTTTGATGGACCTCCTGTATATCTGCAAAACAAACGGCACCACTACCTGATCTAAAGAATAAACCTTGCCTGTGATATAAATAGGACCTACAGGAGAGACTGTACCCCAGAGACTTCCCCTTCTCTGGAACAGACTTCCCATCAATGTAAAACAGAGTTCCTACCTAACCCAGTTCAAGTGTAACTTGGATAGCTGGATGGGGAACAGGGAATTCATCCCTGGTTTGGCAACTATGTCTCTATTGGGAACAGGCAGCCTGAAAATGGTTCATCTCCCAAGCCCCTGCTTATACTTATTAAGGGTACAAGTACTGGTCAGAGATTTGGGATGGCTAGCCTTAAAAAGACCTTAGTGGTCGTTAGCCTAGTAAACACCTATGAACCTATTTATTTTTGCAGAATGTACCTAATTTTTCTCATATTTTGCTACCCTGTAAGCATATGCTGACAGAAAAGTCTGGCTGCTCAATTTTAAGTCAGAGGCTGGACTTTTGTCTGTTGGTATATACTTGACGTATATACACGTAACCATCAAAAAGTACAGTTTTGTACCTACCATAAATGTAGATGTTCGAGTGTTCACCCTGCTGCAGTCATCACACTTAGGGTTATCCTGTCGTCAGGTGGTCCCGCAGTTGGCCGGATTTCCAAAGTTTTGGTCTGACGTCAGTTGCTGTCACCTCATCCCTGACGTCAGTGTGCCAGTGGTACATATATTGCAACCAACGCCATTTTCTTCAGTTTTTCTTGCCCCAGATGTCAGGTGCCCCCAAAAAGGAGATCCAAATTAGCACCAAAAGGTGTGAACACTGTACAAACACAAAATCCCTTCAGCTATAAGCAAATACATCAGAAAGGCATAGCAAAGATTTAGCCAGTAGATCAGTGAGGTTGGAGGGAGGGTAACCTGGACTGCAGCAGGGTGAACACTCGAACATCTACATTTATGGTAGGTACAAAACTGTACTATGTTCATCGTGTTACCCTGCTGCAGTCATCACACTTGGGTTGAGTCCCAAAGCTAAGGTAGGGTGGAGGCATCATAGAGGGTTAGTGGAGGCAATGAGGCCCTGCAGAACTGCAGTGGCAAAGCCTGATCTGGACTTAGAATAAAGAGGTAAGTGATAGTGTTTGGTGAAGGTGTGTACAGAACTCCAAGTTGCAGCTTCTAAAATTTCCTTGGTAGGAACCCCCCTGAGAAAGGCTGTAGAGATAGCTGTTGCCCTGGTAGAGTGGGATCTAATGGTAGGAGGAACTGGTTTCCCATGGGTATAGCAGAATCGTATGCAATGGCCTATCCATTTAGAAATGGTTTGCTTGGATATGGCCCTCCCTTGAGAAGCTGTAGCATAGGAAACAAAGAGCTGGTCAGTTTTTCTGAAAGCCTTAGTTTTATCCAAGTAGTAAGGAAGCTGCCTGTGAATGTCCAAGGAATGCAGGAGTCTCTCGCCTTTGTTCTGTGGATTGGGGAAGAAAGTGGGTAGGTGGATGGTTTGATTTAAAGCTACACTGGAAACCACCTTAGGCATGAAGGAAGGATTAGTTCGTAGAGAAACTCTGTCTTGATGAAAAATGAGGAAAGGTTCCACTGCCATAAGTGCCTGTAATTCTGAGACTCTCCTAGCAGAAGTAATTGCCAGGAGCAGGGCAGTCTTCCAAGATAGAAACTGAAGGTCTGCAGAAAAATCTGGTTCAAAGGGAGGTAGCGTTTTTCCAGAACAAAGTTGAGGTCCCATGTTGGTGTAGGGGCTCTTCTAGGTGGTCTAATGTTTTTTGCCCCTCTGAGGAACTGCCTTAGAAGAGGATTTAAAAATAAAGGTGGATTTGTGTCGTAGTGAGCTGAAATAGCTGAAGCATGGATTTTAATTGAGAGAAGGAAAGTCCTTTATGCAACATCTCAGCTAAATACTGCAGAATGTGAGGCATATGAGTCTGAGTAGTGTCTTGGCCTTTAGCTTGGTTCCAAGCACAAAACCTTTTCCATTTGTCCGAGTAAGCCTTCCTGGTGCTTGGCCTCCTGGCCTCTAAAATAACATCCAGTACTGCTTGTGAAAGAGGGGCTGGTAGGATGCTTAATTGATTTGCCATGCAGCCAGGTTTAAGGTTTTGATCTGGCTGTGCAGAATCTGCTTGTCTTGCTGCGTGAGCAAATGAGGTATTTGAGGCAATATCCATGGTGGGCTGTGAGCCATATTCTTCAATAGCGGGTACCAGTGCTGGCATGGCCAGTCTGGGGCTATGAGAATCAGTCAAGGTTTCTCCATTTTGACCTTCAAAAGAACCTTTGTGAGAAGAGGTAATGGAGGAAAGGCATATGCTGTCAGGTTTTAACAACTGAAGGAGAGAGCGTCCACTTTCCAAGCTTGATGGTGGAATGTCCTTGTACAAAATTTTGTCAGCTGGTAGTTTTGAGGACTGGCAAACAGGTCTATATTTGGTAGACCCCATCTTTGAGTTATCATTGTAAATATTTGTGGGTCTAGCTTCCACTCATGGGGATCTTTGATGTTTCTGCTTAGGTCGTCTGCCAATGTATTTTTCTGTCCTGGCAGGAATTGAGCTTGTAACTGGACTTGGTAGGCCAGAACTGTGTTCCATAAGATTATTGCTTGCCTGCAAAGAGGGTAGGAATGTGTGCCCCCTTGTTTGTTTATGTACCACATTACTGTGGTGTTGTCCGTCTTTATTGCAAGTTGTCCTGGCTGTAGTAGATCCTTGAAGGCTGTCAGAGCTTTCTGTACAGCTAGCATCTCTTTTTGGTTTATGTGCAGTTTTCTTTGTTCTGCAGTCCATAGGCCTTGAATGCATTGCCCTGCCATGTGTGCCCCCCAGGCATAGTCTGAAGCATCTGTTGTGATAGTTTGCCTGGGTGGGAGCAAGGTGAAAGGCTGACCCTTGTTGAGGTGACATGCCTGTGCCCACCATAGAAATTCCTGTTGAAGGCAGGGAATGAGAGATATCACTGTGTCCAAGCTGTGGCTGTGTTGAGACCATACGCTTTTTAGGTACCACTGTAATTTCCTCATATGCAGTTTTGCAAATGGTATTATCAGAATGCAAGATGCCATGAAGCCCAAAGCCTGCAGAATTTTTCTTGCAGTTAATTGGATCTTTGTTGCCATTGTCTTGAAATATTGAGTCAGTTGTAATTGCTTGTCTGGTGTCAGATAAGCCTTCTGGGCCATTGTGTCCAAGCTGGCACCCAGGAATGTCATTTTTTGTGAGGGTACTTGTTTTGACTTCTTTTTGTTTACTGTGTACCCCAGACAATTTAGTAGATGCTTCACAAAAGCCAAATGTTGTAAGAGAATGTCTTTTCTTTCTGCTTGGATGAGGCAGTCGTCCAAATATGGATATATTTGAATTCCTCTTTGTCTGCAGTATGCAATTACTGGTGCTAGGCATTTTGTGAATACTCTGGGTGCAGTAGATATGCCAAAGGGCAGTGCAGAGAATTGATAATGGGTTGAACCTGCAATGAAACGGAGGTATCTTCTGCAACTTTCTCTGATAGGGACATGCAAGTATGCCTCCTTGAGGTCCAACATTACCAGCCATGCTTTCTTGCCCAACATGGGAAGTAGCTGCTGTAGTGTTACCATCTTGAATTTGTGAACTTGTAAGTAAGTGTTTAGAATTG